>NC_134849.1:44629591-44929591 GCF_965363235.1 Mytilus galloprovincialis
CTAAGTTTCAAGTTGATTGGACTTCAACTTCATCAAAAACTTTAACCTGAGCTTCACACTATCTTCTTTGTTCGGTGGACCATGAAATTGGGGTCAATACTTTAATTTGACATTATCATATCATAGGAAACATGTGTACTAAGTTTCAAATTGATTGGACTTCAACTTCATCAAAAACTACCTCGACCAAAAACTTTAACCTGAAGCGGGACGAACGAACGGACGAACGAACGAACGAACGAACGGAGGCACAGACCAGAAAACATAATGCCCCTCTACTATCGTATGTGGGGCATTAAAATGGTCCATCAGATGTAACAGAGGTCATATGATTAAATGTGTGTTGCTATAATTGTTGATAAACAAACTAGAAGATAGGGTGGGGTATATACCCTTTCTTACATGTTGTACATGATGCATTTAGAACACAGATGATGCCCAGTTTAGCTTATAACTTTATGATGGGACATAACTTAAGAATAGTAAAAGTGAGACAACCCAAATCTGAACTTGATCTGTATTTTGTGGTAACAAGCATTTTTTATAAGTTTTTATAACATTTGGTTGAAGCAAACTGAAGTTCAGAGAAATGAAAATACTTTTGTGACTTACAGATGTACGGACAAGGGTAACACTATGCTGCTAATCCCGTATATCAACGATTCTTGTTGTAAGTTTAATTTTAGATTTTTCAGATGGGAAGATAACTCTTGTACTTACAGGATCTGGATGTAAATGTCTGTAGAGGGCGCTCTGTTGGCGTCTAAATTCTATTGGCTGATTATTATCGTTTTGTTCATTGAAGAAAACCTCCATACAATAAAGACTCAATAAATTCTTCTCTCCTGGAAAACAAAGAAAAAATTATGGATTAATTTATTTATTTTCAATATAATTTAAGATCCCATTATTCTCTTTTCATTTTTTTGGCATAGATCTTTCTATATTCATTGCTTTTTATGTCCTTTATTCTGCATCCTTTTACAATTATTTTCTATTCTGTAAACTTTACCATTCTTCATTTTCCTTTCAGCCATGGTATTATTTTTTCTAATTTTTTTTTTCAATATTCAATTAGCCCCCCTTTTTCCCCCTCTTGATTTCAAGCTTTAGCATCCTACCCTTTATAAAGTCCAACTTTAACATACCTTCTAATTCCATTAGTCTATCATCTATACCAGTTAACTTCTCAGCGCATCTTTGCATCTCAAGATCAATTTGTGGTATTTCTCCAGTCTTACAAATCTTCAATAGAAACAAATAATGCAATGTAGCTAATTTAAGTATTCAATGCAAAAAATACAACCAAAACTTCAAATTAACTGACTATTTTGGAATTTATTACATTCACTTTAGGTACTTATTCCATATTTCTAGTTAAATTATCTAATTTTTAGTTTTCAAATATCCAAGGCCGCAGAAAACAGATATATTTTATCTAGGTCACTGTGTCAGCAAATATTTTCAGAGATGAACATTGCCTGTCTGTTATATTATTTATTTTTTGTCATCATATACAAAAACTTAAAAACAATTTTTCCTTCAATGTAAAAGTGAACATGAAATTCTAGTAGACATCATTCTTACCTTTTTGTACATAGATTCATCTAATCTCATAGCAATAACTTCATCAGTTATATCTTCTGCTCTAAGAGGTACAGAAGGGGGTTCATCCTCATCATCTCCAAAGTCATCCAAATTCTTACCCTTCTTCTTCTTTTTCTAAAAAAATTTCAAATGAATAGATAACCTCCTAAAAACAAAATTTTAACAAACAACAAAACAAATATGGGGTTTTAACCCTTCAATCATATTTGTTGTAACTCAAATGACTGTTTTTTCCATCATGATATAATATGCCATATTTTTTTTTACCTTGAAATTGATCAGGGTTCCAAATTAACCCCTTCCCTTCTACCACTTTATTTGCTTACCTTCTTTTTACTTTTCTTCACTTTAGGTTGGTACTGAACTCTGGCTATTTCTGGAATCAACTGTTTGGCCCTCTCTGCTATCTGACCTAACTTTTTACCTAAAATTAAAAAAAATAATTTAAGCACTAATCTCCAAAAATGCATCCCATTACATTCTTTTCCTAAATCTGAGGGCACCATTTGTGCACCATGCTTGATTGGTTGATTTTTTGGTGTTTTGAACACTCTTGGATTTAGCGTGGCGGTCAAATTTTGTTCATAGAGAAATCAATTTTTTATACAAATAAGGCCGTTCGTTTTCTTGTTATCTTGTTTTACATTGTCATTTCAAGGCCATTTATAGCTGACTATGCGGTATGGGCTTTGCTCATTGTTGAAGGCCGTAAGGTGACCTATAGTTGTTTATTTCTGGGTCATTTTGGTCTCTTGTGGACTGTTGTCTCATTGGCAATCATACCACATCTTCTTTTTTATAAGCTCCAGAATCTAGAGTGTGACAGAGAGTTGTCTCATTGGCATGCATAACACATCTTCTTATTTCTATGAACCTTTGACAGGGAATCTCGGACCACCTGGCCACCAAGATGTCCCTCCTTTTTAGAACTATGTTAAACAAAAAAGATTACTGTGAGCAGTTATTCTATTTTGTTGTTTGGGGGGGGGGGGGGGGGGATTTTTCCATCAATGACCCTATTCTTTACCAGTAGACATGTTTTTCTGATTTTCCCAAGTCAAGAGCCTCTGTCCTTTGTTAGTCTTGTATTATTTTTTATTTTAGTATCTTGTGTACAACTTGGAGTTTAGTATGGTGTTCATTATCACTGAACTAGTATAAATATTTGTTTGGGGGCCAGCTGAAGGATGCCTCTTGGTGCGAGAATTTCTCGCTGCATTTAAGACCTGTTGGTGACCTTCTGCTGTTGTTTGTTCTATGGTTGGGTTGTTGTTTCTATGACACATTCCCCATTTCCATTCTCAATCTTATGTTGTTGATTGATATTTCTCCAAGCAGACACCATCACCACCCCTATAATAATGAGATCTTACTTTGCAGTACATGTAGATCGTCAGTGATCTGTCGTTGTTTCTTGTCCAGCATTTCCAGGGTATAAGAGATCTTCTCTAAATATTGCTCTGAAACACCAACACCCTGTAATAAATAGACTATATTTAGCTTTTGATATGAATTAAACCTTGGAAAAGAGCAATAAACTGTAAAATGGTTTGTTGTGTTTGATTTTCATAATTTCATGTGTCAAAGCTGTGTTTATGACGTTTACCTGTGTATTTATTGTCCATAATGCTGGTCTATTTCAAAGATTTTTTCCCAAATTTAGGAAAGTAAAAAACCCTAAAAAAAAAATTCACTCCTTTACCCTTTCATGAAAATAAGAAAATGTGAAGTGTTGAAAAATCATTGATCAATCATAATAAATTTCCGCAAAAAACACTTAACTCATTCTTTTACAAGAATATAAACTAACTGAAATAGGTTAATCTACAAATGCCAGACAGATTTTTGGCAGTGTATAAAAGATCTTTATTTTCATTTATTGCAAAAACTTACAGGTCTTGCCACATCACGACCTCTACTAATTGTGACAAGGTCATGGAACATGTTAAGTTGGTGTTCTTCCCATCCCATACCATGGCTATTTCCATCATTTTTGTCGATCGGCATTCCCGTCCTTGGTGACAAGATGGGCTCCCTATCATATCTCATTGGCTGACCCTCAATTATATTCTTGTAAATTCTTTCATAGAATGGTAGTCTATCTTTACTGCAAAAAATAAATAATCAAGTTTATGAAATAGATACTGTATAGTGGGTTATTTTAGCGGGTGTAAAATTTCATGATTTTCATTGAAAAAGGTATACGAAATATTTTGGCGGTTATTATTTTGGCTGATTCAAAACTTTTATCAATACCTTTGCATTTGCAATTTTAAATTGGCAGAATTTATTTTGGCGATTTTGTTCTATCCGCAAAAAAAAGGAAAAATTTCCCGCTATACAGAATTAGAATTTTACAAATATTAAGCTTTCCTAAAGTAAATTTATGTTCTTTTGAAATTGTGATGATTAGAAAACCTTTAGTTTTCATATTCTTGCAAAGTATTAGACTTGCCATCATGCAGTTGATTCCAAATATTATGAGGATTTTTCTTTTATCAAAGAGAGTTCCAAGGGTACTAAGTTTTTAGTGAATCACAGAACAAAATGATTAATTAAATACACATTACAAATATCTTTTTGTGAAATTAAGTATCTATGAAAACGGATTTTTTTATAATCAATGAAAACTGTGGCCCAATAAAATTGAGAAAGGAAATGGGGAATGTGTCAAAGCGACAACAACCCGACCATAGAGCAGACAACAGCCGAAGGCCACCAGTGGGTCTTCAATGTAGTGAGAATTCCCGCACCCGTAGGTGTCCTTCAGCTGGCCCCTAAAAATATGTATACTAGTACAGTGATAATGGACGTCATACTAAACTCCGAATTATACACAAGAAACTAAAATTAACCAGATGCTCCGCAGGGCGTAGCTTTATACGACCGCAGAGGTTGAACCCTGAACGGTTGGGGCAAGTATGGACACAACATTCAAGCTGGATTCAGCTCTAAATTTGGATTGTGATTAAATAGTTGACACAGCATAGGTTTCTGACACAGAATGAATGTGTTCTAATGAACTTAAAATTTTTGTTTTCTCTTAGAGCAATTCACTATGCTGTTGAATATTAATCCTCTCAAAAAAATGTTTGAAGAAATTTTCTTTTTTATTTATGAAATTTCAAATGAGAAAAATTGAACCCAATTTTTTTAAATTACATCCCCCTTTCCCTTATTCCAAAACTAATCTCAATTAAAATTTCTAATGGAGTTTGCAACAATAACTACTCATTTAAATACATCATAAAATATTAAGATGTAAAAAAACTGCTTGTTATCACTGAATGGTAAAGATTATTTTAATTTATCAGTTGGTAGTAAAAAGTGAATATACATTGTATATTGTATATAACAAAGATTTAAGTTGATTCTGGACAAAGAAAGATAACTCCAATTAAAAAAAATCTTGCTATTGCACAATATTTTGCAATTAGATATTTCTTGCTTACTATTCTGGACAAAGAAAGATAACTCTAATTAAAAAAAAATTTGCTATTTCACAATATTGTGCAATTAGATATTTCTTGCCATTGCGCAATACTGTGCAATTGAAAAGACTTGCTATTGCACAATACTTAATATAATAATTTTAGATCCTGATTTGGACCAACTTGAAAACTGGGCCCATAATAAAAAATCTAAGTACATTTTTGGATTCAGCATATCAAAGAACCCCAAGATTTCAATTTTTGTTAAAATCAGACTAAGTTTAATTTTGGACCCTTTGGACTTTAGTGTAGACCAATTTGAAAACAGGACCAAAAATGAAGAATCTACATACACAGTTAGATTTGGTATATCAAAGAACCCCATTTATTCAATTTTTGATGAAATCAAACAAAGTTTAATTTTGGACCCCGATTTGGACCAACTTGAAAACTGGGCCAATAATCAAGAATCTAAGTACATTTTTAGATTCAGCATATCAAAGAACCTAACTGATTCATTTTTTGTCAAAATCAAACTAAGTTTAATTTTGGACCCTTTGGACCTTAATGTAGACCAATTTGAAAACGGGACCAAAAGTTAAGAATCTACATACACAGTCATGACATTTAGATTCGGCATATCAAAGAACCCCAATTATTCAACTTTGATGAAATCAAACAAAGTTTAATTTTGGACCCTTTGGGCCCCTTATTCTGTTGGGACCAAAACTCCCAAAATCAATACCAACCTTCCTTTTATGGTCATAAACCTTGTGTTTAAATTTCATAGATTTCTATTTACTTATACTAACGTTATGGTGCGAAAACCAAGAAAAATGCTTATTTGGGTCCCTTTTTGGCCCCTAATTCCTAAACTGTTGGGACCTAAACTCCCAAAATCAATACCAACCTTCCTTTTGTAGTCATTAACATTGTGTTTAAATTTCATTGATTTCTATTTACTTAAACTAAAGTTATTGTGCGAAAACCAAGAATAATGCTTATTTGGGCCCTTTTTTGGCCCCTAATTCCTAAACTGTTGAAACCAAAACTCCCAAAATCAATCCCAACCGTTCTTTTGTGGTCATAAACCTTGTGTCAAAATTTCATAGATTTCTATTAACTTAAACTAAAGTTATAGTGCGAAAACCAAGAAAATGCTTATTTGGGCCCTTTTTGGCCCCTAATTCCTAAAATGTTGGGACCAAAACTCCCAAAATCAATACCAACCTTCCTTTTGTGGTCATAAACCTTGTGTTAAAATTTCATAGATTTCCATTCACTTTTACTAAAGTTAGAGTGCGAAAACTAAAAGTATTCGGACGACGACGACGACGACGCAGACGACGCCAACGTGATAGCAATATACGACGAAAAATTTTTCAAATTTTGCGGTCGTATAAAAATCATACAAGACAAACAAAGGCCAGAGGTTCCTGACTTGGGACAGGCGCAAAATTGCGGCGGGGTTAAACATGTTTATGAGATCTCAACCCTCCCCCTATACCTCTAGCCAATGTAGAAAAGTAAACGCATAACAATATGCATTAATAATTCAACAATATGCAAAATACAATTTACCTGACAATACAGTATTTAGCAAGGAAATCTAATGGATCTCTCATTTCTCTCACTTCTTCCTTAGTAACAGGGGCCTCTGCAGCCTGCTTACTTCTACTTCTTTTATGTGTTGACCTTGGCCTTAAATGTAAATTTAGAAAATGAGGTTGACATCAAACCAACAATAACAATTCATTCATTACTGTGGATTTAAACAGTATATTGTTTTTCTTAATAAGTCAGCAATGCTTATTGATCAAAGCTAGTAAACATGAAGCAGCACAAAAATTGATGAAAAATTGTAGAAAATTACTGAAACTCCATATTTTATAAGAATTGGTCATTCTAAAGTCAATCTTTCCTTGTGAAAATTTTTATATTTTAATCTTAGCAAGTAACACAACATTTTTAATCACAAGCAAAATATTCTTATTGCAACACTATTATAAGCGATTTTTTGAAAGAACAATATGTATTAAATCTTACATGTTGACTTTCTTCTTCCTCTGTGTTGGTGATTTTAGTGCCTCTTTAAGTTTCGGTACAGGTAAAATAGCTGTCCTTCTATCATCCTTAGCTGCTCTTTCCTAAAAAAAAGAATTCGAAAAAAAAATTAGTATCAATTAAAAGATCTTTTGATTCAGTAGTTATTGTCACTTTCTTATGTATGGTTACTGAGACTCTATAAATGCTTGAACTTGCAAGAGGATTAACTTTAAAGTATAACCTATTTAGTAATTAAATCAAGTGATAATTACCCTTTGAAAAATAGTACATGTTACATGTAATACTATAGGGTTATTGCATGAATATTTGGGAATATTGTCCCGAGTAGAATGTTATATTGCACGAGATTGCGAGTGCAATATATGTTCTACGAGGGACAATATTCCCCAATATTCATGCAATAACCCTTTTATTGTATAGCAATATAATATTTGAAAGTAAAAATTGGTTTAAACTAAGATTTAAACGTTGATGACGTCATGAATTTTGAAGATTTATTGTACTAGTGCAATATTAGAATTTATTGCACGCTAACTTTTGGTTACGTTCTGTGGGAAATATTATATTGCTATACAATAAAAGAGAATATCCAAGTTTAACATATTCACAATAATTTCAATTCATTTATTTTTTCAACTCCCAAAAGTCCAGAAAAAAAAATCACTTGTGAAAATGAGTTAGTAAGGAAATCCTACCCTTTTCTGTTCTGTGATTTCTGGTAGAGGTGGTGTGTCTAGTCGTACCAGTTCAGGTAGTTTGATGGGTGTGGTATCCTCTGGCTCCGGGGTCACTATGGCCGTCTCCTGTTCCTTCACCTGAGGTAGGGGGGTCTGTGGGGTACAGCTCTATAAAATTATATTTACAAATTTTAAATCTTCATTCATCTTTATTGAATTCATTCACATTTTTTTTTAAACTGACTACTACTTTTGTGGCAATTTAAAAGCATTTGTATGATGTTTTTGGCCAAATTTGGGGAAGATTAGCTTTGTGGTAGTAAGAACAATTATAGTCAGACTTAATAACTGGGTAGGCAAATGCTCACATTTATCTGTGTCAATTAATACAATGTGCTTTGTGTCCCTCTTTACACCCATTAAATTTTATACAGTATAATTGTATATAGCATTTTCTGAAATTGAATTAATTATCTAGCATTTATGTTCTTTGTCCAACAATCACAATAATAAAAATGCACACAAAATTTCTGAGTTTTATTGTACAGTTAGTTCTCAATAAAAGAAAGGTTGGTCTTAATACAAATGGATCTAGAAATATTTGTCAAAAAGCTAACTGCAAAATCTTAAATTGTAAGCTAAAATAATGTTTAATTCATAGATTTTCGAGTGATACCTTTTTCTTTCTTTTTTCAAAATTATAACTTTTTGCAGCAAAATTTAAGTAGGTGGCAAAATTTAAGACTGTTGCAGTAACCTATTACTTTTGGTACTTATTTAGAAAATCTTACCCTTGCTATTGGTGTTGGTGGTTTCCTTTCGATTTCTTTCTTGACGAACTGTTTTTTCTGTATGACTCTCTTTGGTTTTTCTACAACGGGAGAAGGTGTCCGGATTGGCCGAGATGGACCGGACTTTCCGACAGTAAACTCTGGTGTAGGGAATCTAAATGGTTGTGGGGTCATCGCTAGCTGTGGTGAGTCTATATAGAAGCATATAAGCTATAAAGCAAGCCCTAATTCCAGTTAAGCTATTGATTATATATATGATAATACACAGTGTTCATGCCATTTTTACCAAAGCAGAAGCAAATGGTTTATTTAGAAGTTTAAAAATTTATAAAAAGATGTATACTTAAATTTATTTCACTAAGTTATCTTTTCAGCTGAATTAATTGCAGAATTTGGAACCAAAAATAATTTAAAAATTAAAACATTTTGCTATGCTTCTTTTTTTCATCATCTTTCTGCTTTGATAATTTTTACCAATCTATGCTTATTCTAACTAAATACTTCATCTTAACATTATACAATCAAATGCAGTTTACTTTATTTTTCTTGAATTCTCCTTTTATAAGTGGTCTAAATTTTTAGGCATTACTTTTTTTTTTCTCTTACATGAATATTTTTTGCTTTTTTGAAATTCAAATCAGCTAAAGAATGACCACCTCTTTGAATTTATATACAAAAAGAACAGAAAGTTGCCTTATTTGCATAGATTGGTTAAAAGACTTATAATTATAGTGTTTAATCACCTATTTCCCCACATCTATATAATCCCGATTACCAAGAACTCTGTTCAAAACACCATTTCCCACAATTTCTTTCATTATCCCAAAATATTATTTTTTAAATCTATTAAACTATATACCAAAATTTAAATACACCCCAAATACCAGAAAAATAACAATTCACCAATACTGCAGGTTTGTTTGCCTATCAATTTGTTTAGCCTCACTTTGATATTCTCATTTTTTTTTTTTATAGAAAACATTTATTAATAACAAAAAAAAACCTGCAGTATTAAAGAGTTTATAAAATATGCAAATACTTAAAGTGATTCCACTCAAGGTACTATTACGCCACTATTCTAACTCTAGTATTCAAATTCTTGTCTAAACACTAAATTCTTATAGGTTATCTAATTGGAAAATTTCATACAAGCATACACTATATTGGAACTTTTTCATGGATATGACTTTTGCGTTTTCATGATCTATTTGTTCATGCATATACATTTTCACATCAAAATGGTACTTGTTTTTTAAACGGTGGCAAACATAAGTTTGACTGTCCCTTTGGTATCTTTCCTCCCTCTTTTAAATCCTTCTTCACAACAAAATGTCCTTGTTGAAATTAACTGTACATGAAAATGTGTATGCATATTTTAAACCATGAAAACATGGACAAATCAAGTTTGCTAATGTCATAATATATAAATTCCTTCTAAAACTACTAACGCCCATCTATAAAATCTTTATTGAAATCATCATCCTAATACCAGCAGGGGTAAAACATGCAAAATGCATTATTGTAAATATTCCAACTGTTTCATTTCTCATTGATTGTTTTCAAATGATGTAACACAAGTTTGAGTTCTTTCCCTTTGTCACCATTTTAAAGGGATAAAGGGTCTTTTTTATTATTTGTCTAGAAAAATTGAGACCCAATACACAAAAATCTGATAAGAGATCATTACTAGATCTGTGTGCTGAATTTGAGAAAAGTGGGTAGAAATTAAAAAGATAATGCAAAAATACTCATTTTTCTAAAGTTACAGTAGTGGTCAGGATAACAAATAAAATTTGGCTGATTTATGAAGAAATTTACACTTATACCTCCAGCATGGCGACAAAAAGGAAGTAAATTCTTGCATAACTTGTGTCAATCGAAACCCAACTTTAATCACCAAACATTTTATATTATATAAACCAACTTAATTTTTGCAGATATATACTTCGTTTAACACCCCTCTCAAGCATGGACTTCACAGGGAATTAAATTTCCAAAGTTTTAAATTTTCTTGATGTATTTAAATATATAAGGGTGAAAAACAAAATTTTACAATCATGACAATGTTCACAACAATTCTTTTCATGTTTTGGGAATGTCACAAATAAACTGCCTGTCATATAATTAGTTGGTTTACAATATATTTCAAATGGGATTTTAAATAGTCTTTTGTCTCTAATTCAATTATTGTAGCCTCATTGTAATATTATATAGTGTATGTAATGAAATGAACGTTGGAATATAAACAAATGCAATCCTATATCATAAGCCTGGTTAATATAAAGTTACACGTTCCCTTTTCCTTTATAAAATTTTGATCATGAAAGTTGATTGTTTGCTTATAAACTAATTTCCCTGTTTATTTAATCTTCATTTAAAAGAAACTTCATGTCTGATTATATTTATTCCAACGAAATCACTAGACACAAAGACTAACTTGACCTATACAAGTGATAAAAATGTATTATTCATCTATGACGATGAAATTTTAAATAGGAATCTGAATGTATCAAAGATTGAAAAGCAATATTCAATTGATATTTTTCTTTAACAATTCCTTTGGTAAATTATCTTGGACTTGAGCTATTCAATCCTGAGATTCAATGTAAAGATAGTTTATCTAAATGTTTAAAAATTCTTTTAGACCTTAAATGGGAACATTTCTATCTTTAAATTGCACCTGATAATTCATTATTCAAACTAACAAAACCCAATCAACTTTCACTTTGATCAAAATTTGTGATTACTAATAAAAAATAAAGCTTGTGATGAAAAACCATTGACGTTTCATTTATTTACTGGTACCAGAGAAGATAAACCATTGATAGTTCATTAGGATACCAGTTTCTCTTGTTCTCAAGCCTGTGCTTTGAGATTACTGCAATAAAATACTTGCAGTTTTTAAACTAGTTTATTTGTTTGATAATAGATATAGGAGGATGTGATATGAGTGCCAATGAGACAACTCTCCATCCAAGTAAAAATTTATAAAAGTAAACCATTATATGTCAAGGTACAGCCTTCAACACAGACCTCTTTTACTTCTTTGCCAAAATAGATTAGCCGAATTTTTAAATGGTGACCTAAGAATTTCAATGGTCTATCTTCTCTAAGTTGTAAGCCATATCTAATGAAGGAGTGTACTGTCTATTCCAGGTTTCTCGTACAAATAATCACAATAAAAGAATGTAAAATTATAACATAATCATATAATAAAAAACAAAATATAAAGACAAAAATCTATGTAAAATTAAGATTAAAGTAAAACAAATAAATAAAATATAATATTTTTAATTTTTAAAAGAAATTTGAAAAGAACATATAAAATAGCACTTTTTTACTCTACTTAAAAAAACATTAACATTTACATATATACCGAATTCACTGCAGACTCTATGATACCAAATTTAGCAAAATTATGTGATTTTAGAATAACCCTTTTTCTTTTTTGCTTAAATAAGAAAACAATAAGATATATATAAGTCTTGGTATCATTATGACCTCTTTTTTTTTTTTATATCTCTATCATTAATTGCCAAAAGAGCTAAATAGAAAGAGAATTATATTCATTTAACGTATTTATAAATGCTGTTACACAAAAATTTACTATGTGCAAATTGAGCAGAAATATTTTTGTTCTTGTCTCCACAACATCAAATTGACCAGGAATTGAAGAGCACTAACATTTATAAGTTAATTGTATAAAATTAAAATCTCCAGTACAAACCTGGTGGTGTAGATATTTTCTGTGAAGCTGGTGTCAATACTCTCTCTGCAAAAAATAAAAGACATATTGTTAAAAAAATTAAAACTAATCTTTGAGGGGGCGATATCTTTTTGCGCCAAAAAGTAACTCATTTGCGCCACAACTTAATTGCGCCAATACTTCTTTTGCGCCACATAATTTTCAAAACTATAGGTATCATTTGCGCCAATGAAATAATCATCTAATTGCGCCAATTTTATTTATTTTTATTTATATATAACAACTAAATGATTGACTTCCATCATCCTATTTTTGGGCTTGGGTCGGGCAGTTTACCAACTGGCGGAGTTAAAGTCATTTTAATAACGAAATGTATGCTGAATTAAAACGTTCACCCGTATATATACAGTTAAAACCATATAAAATGTCTCTGTTCATCATTGAATTAAAGGCTGGTATTTGTAGTTGAGAATAGACACATATTCCTTTCTGCTTACTTCTCTACTCATTAGTTCTTTACAAATGCCTGATGGAATTTGTGTTCTTCAACAATGATGACCGGTTTTCCTCTATCAGACTCTAGTTTTTGAATGGTATATCAGACATCTTGACTCATGAAAAATATTCTTTTACTAAACAATTTATTTTTTGGTGAGTTTTCTTAAATTTGATAAGTGTTCAGTTAAATCTTAAGTGGAAAGGTTAATTATATTACATGTATGATATTGGTAAAATGTGTACATGTATGATATAGGTAAAAAATATTTACAGGTAAATCTGGCGCAATTTCATTTCATTTATTGGCGCAATTAATACCATCAAAATAAAAGACAGTGGCGCAATTAATACCTTTTCAAAACTGCAATTGCCGCAAATTGATTCTGCCCCTTTGAGGAATCTTGAGCAGATTTCCTAAAAAGATTATAGTCAGGCCAAATAAAAAAGTATGTGTGGTTCCAGTTACATCTGAAAAAAAGTTAGGGTAGGTAGGTAGGGATTTTTTTTATTTTATGTTTTATTTTTACATTGAGTCTATGGGAGCAACATTCTGACTTTAACAGTGCTTAATGAAAAATGACAATAAAATCTTTAGGGTTAGGCTATTTTTAAGCCGAAAAAATAGGAAAGGTAGGGTTACTGGAACCACACATATATTTTTATTTGGCCTCATTATAATCTTTGCTAGGTATAGAATTAAAATTATAAATGAACTAGAGTATGTGTCTGTAGAATACAATGCCTTGAAAAAAGTACAGTAAAATGTTAAATCAGTGTCAAAGCCCAATTTGGGGGGAGGCAAAGAGGGGGGTGTGCCCTCCAGCCTTGATTGGAAAAAAGAAATCCCTTGCTATGCTTGCCAGCATTTCTTAAACAAGCTTCTGTCCAAGTTTATTGGAAATCCAGGATAGTTTAAGAAAATTATTAAAATTTCAAAAACTTGATCCACAGATTTTTTTAATATTTGTGGACGGGCACTGCCTCTGTTACCAATGCTAATGACCGATTGTAGGATTTCTATGTCTTATTTTTGTGTCAAAGTCGCAGTCTGAACAAAAATAAATGTAATTGAAATGTAATTAATTACTTTGACATGTAATTGACCTCCAGGTCTGTTCAAGATATCTTTATGTAGGTTGTAAAATTAAATGATTAAGTCACAACCTGTGTAAACACTGTTTATATCTCCAGTATAAGAACAAAGAATGACTTCTATTCAAGGTTTTTATCAGAAACTATTTCACTAAATATTGTTATTTACTTTTGTAAAACTTTCTTAATTTCGTGTGGGAAAGCAGTGGATAGAAGAACATCATTGCTGTATGTAAAATAATTGCCATCACAAAGGATTTTTGCCCCATTTAAAAAATGAACAAGGTGCAGTGGTCACTACCCTCTGAATAAAATAATACCCAACAAAAGAAATATTTATAGGTTTATAACTACCTGAAAATCACCTTAATAATTTATTAATAAGATTTTAATTAGACAATTAAAATCCTGTAATTGAAAACCTAATGAAATATACATTTTCTATTGATCTTTATCATGTCTAGATGCATAATTCAAGGTTTCAACAACAATATTTATTGGGAACACTTTCAATTTTCCAGATTCATAATGAGATGTCAGTTTTTATTATTTGACTCAAGGTTTAGTGGGCTGGTATTTTTCTGATCATTTTTTTTTTCGTTTGGCTGTGACGTTGTTATGTTTTTGGTTTTTTTAAAAAGATCATTGATGTGGTATGATTGTCTGAATGAGACATCTATCCACCAAAGAACAAAGGACAAGGATATTATATATGTTCATAAACTCCTATCATTATAAACTTGAGAAGTAAATTCAATAGTTACTCTTCCATGTTAGTTATCTAAGCTGATACTAGACAAATGGGAAAATAAATTGACGAACAGATCGGAAAACATAACACCCCAGTACCATCATAGGCAAGACATAAAAAGACCAAAGGTTTTCTTGTCAAACATTTATTGTCAAACAAGCATCGGCTTACATGGCCTTCAACAATAAGGAAGGCTATGAACAGTCCCTGGTTAACCAAAATTGGAAGATATTAAAGAGACATATAATTGCAACTGCAGATCTAACCCTAAAAAATACTAAAAGGTTATCTACAGAAATTTATTTAGCATTTGTCCTTGAACTATGGGTCATCATACAGACTATATGTGATCAGAGCAGACAGCGAAGAGCTGTGGGAACAAATCCCAAAATACACAAAGAATTGTACGAAATATTTCCAATACACAAATATCTATCATCTAAAACATGTCATCATTTAGTTCTTACTTCATTTGAAAACATTTAAATACTACAGATACAATGATAATCATATTTAAAATCAGTTCACACATTTACAATCTTGATTGTGTTAGTATATTACCCCTGTGATAAAACATAATCATGACCCTGAAACTTGAATTCAAATGCAATCAGGTCGTTTTAAATGTAGGGTCTGGTCAAAGATAAATCAATTTAACAAGAAATGTGTTGTATCATCTTGTGAACATACCCATGAACTTGATTTAAAGACATTGTTAGTCTTTTGAAGGTATGAAATAAATGGTATTGGTTGTACTATTGCCTATATTTGCTTACATCCACCTCATTTGAACTGTTGTAGCATCTTATGAACATATCCATGAACTTAATCTAAAAAAAATTGTTATAAATTTTTGAAGGTATCATATATATGGATGGCTTTTTTTCATTGTTGAAGGTCGTACTGTTGCCTATACATGCTTATATCCACTTCGTTTGAAGTGGATAGGTGTCAGTTTCATTGGCAATCATACCACATCATGCTTTTATTTTTTATTTTTATACATTGGTTCACTCAGGTCTTCGGCTATTTTCTGCTTTGGTGACTGTTGTTGTCTCTTTGACACATTCCCATTATTTCCATTCTCAATTTTAATATTATTTCCTTTTATCCTAGTTCAATTATAAGTGAAGAGATATTTTTTTAATTACTTTACAAGTCACAGTTTATCTGTGTGTTATAATTTAGGTATCAGTATATCTAGTTATCATATACAGGGGCGTAGCTGCCGTTAGGCACTTTAGGCACGTGCCTACACATAATTTTTTCACAATAATTTTTTTTTTATCAAAAAAAAAAAAAAATAAACAACGTTATCTGTAGATGAAAGCCGGTGAAGTTGTCAAAACTCTTAAATTATCGATTGTCATGTGTACACTAGTCTCTCGTCCTTAGTGAATGGAACATTGGATAGAATTGAATGTTTTTACGATTTTACCTTATATAGAAACTATATTAAAACTAGAACTTTGCTCATATCATTTCACCTCTATCAACAAAAACTTGAATGAACCTCAACTTAGACACACAAGTTTTTTAATTAGTTGTTGTTAGTTTTCAAATAGCTTTCCACTTTGTCTTCACCCGACTTGCCAATGTTGGTCGTCCGTTTGGCTGTGGAGGATGTATTAATACGCAGTCACGCCTGGTCAGAATGGGAACATTAAATCTGATGCCTAGTTGTAGAGAGAATGAAACTCTTTGAGGAGATCGTAGTTGGTCTACTGAAAGGCAAATTTTATGCTCCTATCCAATAATCCCTCATTTTCCAATGCATGGTATTTTTAAATTTCTAGACCTTCGTCCTGGACGACACCTATTACAGGACCTAGCTCCAAGTTGTATTTATTGTAAAAAAAAATTTCAACGGTCCTGAACTTGCATAAATATTTGACACTGGATGTAAAAAATCAATCAATCAACTGGCTTCCAGTAAATTTTAGTACTCTCAAATCTGCTTGTACTGGCCACAATTATTCAAAATTCCTAAGCAGGTAGGGATTTTACAGAAGGGGATATATAAAGAAATACGAATTTCTTGAATTTTGTTAGGCATCGACTATGTTTGTATGCGTTTGTGTGGCTAGGGTGAAGGTGTAAGATTCAAAAGATTGATGGTTGATGTCTAGCCAAAATGATAGTTTTATTATAGTAGTATCATTGTTTACGTGCCTATTTTTTTTAAATGTAGGATCGTCAATATGTACTATTAATTAAGTGAACATATATATCAATCAAAACGGAATAGATATGATAATACCAAACAGGGTGTACTGCTTAATTATGATACGCTGATCTACACTGGGCAATGCATATTGTAAATATTTTTTTTATATTACGGATTGTACTGGGTTTTTTAATTCACCAGTCAGATGTTATGGTACATTATTCATAATTCTTTTAACTTTTCATCATGTATATAATAATTATCCTGATTAAATAACCAGTAAATTTAATATTTTTGTACATTAAATTTTGCAGCTAAAACGCTGAAAACCGTTTTCCGTCAGGGGGGCAAGCCCCCCTGAACCCCCTACCAGGCCTCTGCCCTGGAACTGCTGGGCCTTAAGCGGCCGCCAGACCCCCTGCCGATTGGTGCCTACAGTTGAATGAATACCTAGCTACGCCCCTGATATAACACAACTTGCAAACTTTTATTCAGATTTTTGGTCAAATTCTAATCTTCAAATGACATTTTAATTCTCTAGGAAACATTACAATTCATCTGTATATCAAACATTTCCACAAATACCAAAATAACAGTGAGGTTTTACTTGATAAATTTGAGAATGAGTAAAAGAGGCAACGACCCAACCAAAAGGCAGAAACCAGCCTAAGGCATATGTTGGGTCTGCAACACAATGAGAAAATCCCACACCAGGAGGCGGGGTTTAGCTGGCCAGCCCTAAGTGAAAATACAGAAATGTGTACAAGCTCAGTGAAGATGAACGTCATACTAAACTCCAAAACAAATTTATTATTAAACAATCAAGGGCCATAACTCTTGGGTGGAAATTGTCAAAATCAAACTTGACCGTTATTTTGTCATAAAAAAACAACATATCAATATTTGAAAAGAATTGGCAGAACAATTCTCTCATGGAAATTATATAAATTGCATTTTTCAACCAATCAAGGTCAAAAGATGACCCTTAAACGTAAACTTCTACATTTAGCTGATAAAATCAAAATCAAACAGAACTATAATCTACTCAGTTTGCTTTTCTTTAATCTTCATAAATTATCGAAATAAAATTTCAAAAATAAAAAGTAAACCAATCTTTTAGGAGCTAAATCTGTCAGACTAATATAATGTGTTACACTTCTATTTCCACTTATAAATAAAAAAAGATCTGGGGTATATATAAAGGCAACAGTAGTATACCGCTGTTCAAAACTCATAAATCTATGGACAAAAAACAAAATCGGGGTAACAAACTAAAACTGAGGGAAATGCATTAAATATTAGAGGAGAACAACGACACAACATTAAAATGTAACACACACAGCAACGGACTAAGCATTAGACAAAATCCGATGAGAATAACCAATATAACATCAAAACCAAATACATGAATTTAGAATAGAAAAGTACCGTGACACGTCTTATATGCCTTTATAACACAGCAACATAACCACACCAAAACAGAAAGTTCTAGAGGTCAACAAAAGTGTTTAGGAATATATCAAACTCTAAATTAACAGAAGTCTGGCTAAGATCTTATATTCATTGCTTCAATGTACTATTAGAAACTGTAAAATATTTTAAAGGCATAACTACAGAAAACCTTTAAAACAAATCCTGACTAATGGTTGATTGATTGTTGTTAATGCTATGTGTCCAGTGGCAAATATTTCATGCATAATCATGAAGATTCTTACTTATGGCTGGCAGTCTGGCACATGTGATAAAATTTTTGAGATCTAATACCTCCCCCTTTTTAAATAATGATCAGCGAACAAAAAAAAAGGTTAATGCAACACATGGTACTTTGCACAATTCCTTCTTTAACCCTTTAACCCCCAATCCCGCCTGTAGGCGTGATGGCGACAACCATTATTTGATGGCCCTTATGACCCTCCATACTTTTTTTGAACTGCCCCAACTGAACTGTCATGATAGCAGGGACTTCAACCAAGCAGTTCATGGTCCGTCAACTCTTCTCAGATGTCTGTTCATGAAAATTTGGCACTTTGAAAGCCGTTTAAGAGTTCAAAATCGGAAAAACATGAAAAGTAGCCAAAATCAGGTGGAGGTGGGCATCTTTTGATGGCCACTACGTAACTGGAAGTGACTGTTGGTAAAAACTATTATCATATATGCATGCATAGGTGGTATTGGAACACAACGAGGTATAGTATGGCCAATAGGAATCTAGTCTGTAAAATCTAGGTCACCGTTTTGTCAAAAATCCATAAAAACGGACATTTAGGCAGACCTGACTTGACAATAATAATTCCCAAGCAAGACACTGAAGTCCAATATACTCCCAGCTAGCATGAATGGACTACTGTAACTATAGGGTAATACTTGAATGACAAAAAAACACAGTCTCATCAGTGTTCACCTCTCAAGGTCGTTTTGAAATTGAAAAATAGACGGAAAATTACCATTTTTCACTGGGGGTGGGTTCAAACCCACGAGAAAATATTCCACCTCCCACCCCACCCCCCCCACCCATGCCATCCACCCCCTAATCCCAATAAGTAGTTTAATAGATGAGCATCAGTTACAGGGATGGGGTCGATTACTTTAAAATGTAATCGATTAAATTACAATTACTTTGCTAATAAAATGTAATTGATTACATTACAATTACACCCTATTTCATATGTAATCGATTACATTAGATTACTTTTCTTTATTGTAATCATGATTACTTTAGATTACTTATGATTACATTGTATATTGCTATATCAAAGTTTTTTTATAACTTTTTATCCACTTATTTTGGTGATTTTTTTTAAAAGCCTTAATTTATTCATCTTTTAAAAGAATTTATAGACAAGACAGCTACAGTTACAGTGTAACATGTGTAATTTGATAAAATAGCTATAGACAAGTGTCCTTTCTTTATGTAAAAGATGTAACTTTATTTTTAACTACAAATTGTAACCAACTACCTAATTAACAAAAAAACTGAAAATAAGGAAAAATTAATTAAGTATAGTTTTATTGTCTGTTGGGACATAATTGACACATCCATTAATGTTTTTACAGGTGTTAATCACTACTTCCATTTTTTTAAACAAACAATGGGTGGGCTTGGGTATTAAAATTTTATTGTCTTAATAACGTTATAAATAAAATTAAAAGTCGTTGATCATGTTGATTGTCATTATTTGTTTGAAAATTTTTAATACTTGATCTAATTGAAATTAATAGAATTATTGTCAGGTGAAAACACAAAACAGTTTTGTAACTTAGGAAAGATTATACATTTCTCTTTATATTAAGCAACAGTTTATTGTATTGATGAAACTTCTGATGTCACCTTTTGTTTACTATGCACATTGTTTGCAATATTTGTACTTGTTTATACTGGTGAGCCTTAAAGCTAATAAAGTTAATAAAGAATAAAAATAAGAAAGCACATATTATACACGAATTTATGGAAAATAAAATTCATTCAATTTTGTCAATAAATGAAACCTGGTTTTAACTTCCATTTTGAATTAAGTGGGCTTATATATTTATGCCGACCATCAAAGTCAAATAGGAACTAAATGTTTTCTGCATTTGAATTTCAATGTATTTATGTAAAAATATTGGGTAAACTAATATGAACATGATGAAATTGGAGTTAATATCAGAAGTTTTCAATCAAGGAAAACAAATGCTTTCAAGGCATATTCTTGTATCATAAGAGCTCAATTTCACAAAGAAATATTGGACAGTAAATTTCTTTTTGTAAACTGTTAAAACAAAATAAAACACTTGGTTATACAAATTTGTTATATAGATGATCACATTAAACAAGGTCCCATCATTGTGATTACTTAAGTTCCATGATTTTTCATTCAAGCTTAACATTTTCTTATTTTCATCTTGTCTATCAAAAACTATTTTCATATTTATACAAGATTTGTAATCATCAAGTAATCTGATGAATGTAATCTTAAAGTAATCTAAAAGTAATCATGATTACACCTGTTTTTTGCCATGTAATCGATTACATTACGATTACTTGTAATCAGAAATGACATGATTACAGATTACATAGGATTACACTGCAAAATGTAATCGATTACAGCTGATTACGATTACTGATTACGATTACCCCATGCCTGATCAGTTATCAGGAGTTTGCTCATTTGTATATAATTTGCATATGTTTGCAAATTTTCGAAAATGCCTGATTTTCCAAAAATGTCTTGGGGGCGAATGAGTTAACAAACCTGATTTTAAATATCCAAAATTTTCGTCGATCATACTGTAAGTGGTGACTTCTGGTGTCAGCTGCCATATTTGTAAAGTTTTCTCAACTTCCTGCGATTTAATTGATGGAGTGACCATGTCAATATTTTGAGACAAACTAGAGTAATCTCTTATCCTATTTTGAGAACTTAATGGCGTCCGTGCAGGAGTTACACTTCTGGTAGCCATTTTGGAATTTGCAATGTTTAACAGTTTTTTGTAAACAAGTTCTTTTGACCAAATATCTTTCTTCCTGATATTTAGAAGTACACCAAGATTAAGAATATTAGGCTTTGTCTGAGTTAGTTTTCACTTATTATGTCCATAAAATATCCTGTTCCATTTCAAATCAAAATATACGAAAAAAAATAATTTCTTTCATAAAACATGCAGTAAAAAGTCAAAGGTCTCATACCGGTAACAAGATTTCTTGTTTTTCAATCAATATACTCCAATGCATATGAGATTATTAAACTTCATTTTCATGTTTAATTAAAACTAAATCAAATCGATGAATATGCTATATTTCATTTGATTCAGTAATTCCTCCTTCTTATATCTGAATTCCAATAATGAAGTTAATTTCTTGTTCTACAATGTCTTAAAATACATCAATTGCAAAAATTCCAATAATGAAGTAAATTTATATTTCCTTTGGTTCAAATTCCTCGGACATTATTACACAAAATTATGAATTTATAAATGTTAAGTTCCCACTTATTAACAAATTGACGGCTGATAAACTTATTCCACCTTTAACAATTTTTATCCCAGGTAGAGAAAATATCGTATTTAATCTCGTTCACAATTTGACAGACGCTTACATAACCATCAGAATACCGATGTTTTAGACGTGTATATCTTGAAAAGTCGATAATAAGCTATTAAGAAGTGCAAATTTTAAATGTCTATCAACTCCCAAGGTGTATCAATATGTACTATAACAATATATAATAAAAGATGTTTATCAAAAACAAAAATCTTAAATTGACGTAACAAAATACTTGTCGGAGTGTCACCTGTTCAGTTCAAAGAAGTGAGAGATTTTTAATACAATGTATGAAGTTAATTTACAATATTCCAGACAAAGAATAATAAAAAGTTCAATATTTCAATGATAACATTTTCTTTACTGTTACCCCGCGGTAGAGAAAGTGTACAATTAAAAATGTCAAATTAACGATTTTTTGAAATTCAGTATTACGTGATTGAACCATGGACTATTTAATGACAAGGGTGCATTTGGAATTTTTGGTTTTTATTTTTTTCAACAAGAAATACTTTCTTTTGATAGCTATGTTAGTGCTTGTCAAATTGAGAATAAAATCAAATGCAAAGTATTTACTATAGTCACCCAGAAAAGCTACAAATTTGTTAATAAGTGGGAATTTACATCTACAAGTTAGTAATTTTGAGAAATAAAAGCCAAGGCATTTTTATCTGGTGGTCTTAGATGCAGGCATATAAATTATTATTAACCTTGAATCTTTGTTGACTTTTAATGTAAATGATACCTTTTACTTTTTTTGCTAACTTGCAATTTTAAACTGGTTCTAATATATATTTTCAATGGATTTGAAATTCATTTATCATTATTATTCATGATTGTATCAAATTCTATGTGGAAATCAATGAATATACTCCTGTGAAATTGATTTATATTTTTTTATGAATTATTAAATGCTATTCACTGAATTATCCAAAAAATTCAGAAAAATACTGACATTTTAATTACGTAGAATTATACACGATTTAAAATTAGCATAAAAAAAGCTCAGTGGCAGCTAATTTATGCAACCAGCACAGCCAAATTGATGACTGCCTCATCTAAGCAAGGGTTGGACTACAGCAAGGGAGCGGTACAAAGGCAAGACTATATCCTAGTCAACCCTTGGGTTAACATTTGACAAAATGGGAGTTAACATGTGCTGATTAAAGGTCGGAACTGAGACAATATATCATTTTCAAGTTTGTGCATATTCCTGTACATTTCCTGTCACAATGCTTATGTTATTTTGTCACAGTAAGAACCAATTGGCCAATCATGTCATTTATGTAGGTTGACCTTGGGACAACTGGTGAAATTCATTCAAAAATACAACTCTAGTAAGTCTGTCTATGCAACAATCAGACTTTTTTTTAACTGACAGGAAACAGGATATATAAGCAGTGACTGACATTATTAAAACTTTCATTTTAATTTTGCAAGTAATATTCTATATCAATGTTCAGGTATTGAAATCACGTCAATCTTGTATCATTGCGGAAGAATAACAAATAATAAATTTGAACCTTTAAATACCAAATTGCAGATACAAAGATTTACTGTCCTTGGCTGTTGCATGTCAATCAATTTTTTCCTCTGGTTATTGGTTATTAAGTCTTTAAATGAATTTAATAAAGTTAATTATACGGCAAATAAATTGAGTAACTTTAAATAAAATCAAATTAAAGTATTTATATCAGATTATCAAGCTTTATTTCTGCACCCTGCACTGTTAAAAATATGATCAAGTCGTTTTTATTGTATCCACGAAAGAAAAACCTGAGAGATCAAGGCTCAGTAAAGCATTTTGTAGGAAACCTCATAATTTCGTAGTCAATTTCAAACATGATAAAATGCTAATATAGACAAAGATTCCATAAATCAGCATGATTTATCATTTTTCTAACTTTTCCAATATATTTAATAACTTTAATATCTCAGATAAACATTTTAATAAGAAGTTGAACCATAAGGTATTTGAACCCCCAGAAGATTGATAATAAATTATGTATTGTAATGTAGATAATCTATATTATACAGATCGGACATTTAAAAGTTTAATACAGGCAGAATTAATATTGTGCCAAGGGAGATAATTATAAATCAATTCAATTTATTGTATTTCCGAAGGGAGATAATTTTTAACAAAATCTAATTCTGATGATCTGGTTCTATCATATTTCAGGATGTACAATTCTTATACTTTGATGTACTTATCTAATATAGAGTTCCAGTTCCTGGTGCATGTCAAAACATGGATAGAAAGGAGTATGTTCGGTAAGGGCCATATTTGGCCCCAATTATAAAGTTCATAGTTACAAGCCAATAAAGGTTTTAAGTTGCATTAAATACATTTGAGAAAGTTAAACAGAACTGTTTTTGTCAAAGTTTAAGTCTAAGACGTTGATTTTTACATCCCAAAAAGGTCAAGATAAGGGATTTTGGTGAAATTTGACAAAATGAGCTGGATTTCAACCAAATTAAGGAACAGGAAACATAGAGTGCAGGCGTCGACAAACTTAATATTCAAATAAGACATGTGAAATGTCTTCACACACATTATTTTAAAAGATCTTTGTTGTCGACGTATGCGCTCTATGTTTCCTGTCCAATAATCTATTGAAATTTACCTATTTTCATTGATTTTTTCGTGAAAAATCAATATGAGTGCAACTTGTGACGTCATAATGTATCGTGAAAACGTAAAGTTTTCAACAAAATAGCTTATTTCCTATCTAGTCACTATATTAGCTTTAATTTATTGTGATATTGGTCAATAAATCCGAATTTGAAAATTAAGCTAAAAAAGGGGGCCATTTTACGACCTTACTGAACATACTCCTTTAAAAAAAAAACATGTTTCAGCACTGAATCTTTTTTTATCACAAATTTATTCTAAAATGAAATATTTTTCTAACTTAAAATATCTATCTGAATGGAAAAATATGTTTCAGTAAAAGGAGTTTTTGTTATGTCAAGGTTGTCAGTTTTTAATAGTTGAGAGAGGCAGAGTGCCCAGAGAGAACATGTAACCTTTAGCAGACATTTAAATAGTTAAACAAGATTGGAGTCTGCCACTGAGTGTCCCCTAAAAAGCACTTCATTTTTTTTTTAAATATCAACTTGTCTATATGATTTTTGTGACTTTTTCAGATTATGGTAGATGACTTAGAGCCAAATAAAAAATCCCTCCTTTGAAAATCAGTATTTCATCTATCGATGTGATTGACATACCAAAAAGTTACCAATCAGAAAAAAAGATACTCCCCTTAATTTTATATTGAATCTATAGAACTTACCAGCACCGTCCATTTCTTTTGCAGATTCTTTACTTGTATCTACAAAATAAAAATATCCTCCACATTTAATATGATGTCTAATTATACAAAGTTTCCACCATTGAAAAACATTTATTCCTCAGCTTCCAAATTCATATATTTTATAATTTGACAATAGATAATATATATGTCCTGAAATATCAGAAATCGTCTTTTAAAATATGTTAGCATAAAGCCTGAAACAAATACCATCAATCCTATATGATCACCAGACTTAACTCGCTGTGCTTATAGGTAGTGGACATTCTAAAATCCACTCCACACATACCATGACCTAACACGGATCACTCAGACATGGAGGTGGATCAACAAACAAACTTTATAATGATATACATATTGATAAAATCCATCTTTCAACTTTTAACCTTACATTTAGTCATGATTCAGTTTCGATATATATTCCCATATATATTTTTTTAGGACAGTACCAATAAGAACTTCATAATTTTATTTTAAATTGGGTCAAGTTTGAAAATCAAGGAAACATTACCCATTTAATCAACATTTATCTTTGATTGACAAATCCTTTACCCTTTATTCAATCTGGTTTCACTTTTTCAGTTAGACCTTCATGTTAACTTTAAGACATGGTATGATTCTACAGATTTTAGAAAGTCTAGAAAATGTCCATACTTGCTAAAGAAACTTGCTAGGAGAAAAATTGACTGTATTTCTTTTTAAAAAAAACCTGTACAATAATAAATCTTGTATGCAAACATAAAACTTAATTTTTCAGTTTTCAATTACAGCAGATTTCATTGAGTGTGTATCCAAAGGTAATGTCGTTGGTTAGCTTGCTTGTTAGCTGAACCGTGAAGTCATTGTTAGTTCAGGTAAACTACCCTCCTTTAAGAGTAGACTAGTCCGGCAGATAACCAATCTATCTGTCTGTTCGACTAGGCTACTTCGAAAGAAGGGTAGTATACCTGACCCGATAATGAATTCACGGTTCAGCTAACAAGCAAGCTAACCAAAGATACTACCTTTGGCTACATACTCAATGAAATCTGCTGTAAACCCCTTCAATATTTCATGCATGCTCTCTGGTTTCTCTGAAAATGAATCAAACTCACTTGTATAGACCTCACTTCTGCTACACATGACAGCAGACCAAAAATATCCTTTGCAAATTAGTGCAGAAATGTTTTCCAAAGAGACCAAATAACAAAATCACCAACACAAAATCAAGCACAGCATTTTTGCCTAGATCTTAAATGAAATGCAAAAATTACATCTCCTTCGCAAAATATTCCTCCATGTAAATACTGATGCTACTCAAGAATCTCATGTTAATGGTAGCAGACGACCCTATATTTTTAAGAGATCAACAATTTAACACAGCTCATTCATAAAATTGAATTAAATTACAATTTAATCCAATAAATAATTCAAATTTTAAACATTAAATCTAAACGACTTACCTACTTTTCAAAAGTTTTTTTTTGTGCATTAATATGCATTTAAAGTCAACAATAGATATATTGTATCATTTTAATTCCAATTTCGTTATTTTCACACCCCATATTATTCCAACGTATAATTTTAATATAATAAACATTTAAGTAGATTTTCAACGACAAAAAAAGTCAAATTTCTTTCACCACTTAATTTCTATGTCATAAAACTTTAAACTTGACACAACAACAAGATTATAGATTTTAAAATGTCATTTTAAAATTTTCGAAACTTTTTGAGTAGCTTCACTGCAAACACGTCATTTCTTTTTTAACTTTTCCAATTTAATTAAACATTGAGTTGCCGGCACAACAAACGTACCAGGTTTTTATTTACAATAGTGAAAAAAACAAAGTTAAAAGGGTACGAAATCCAATATCTCTTTCGCTATTGTTTGTCCGACCATGAGTGGTTTCTTTTGTAAATTGGGTTTATTAACTTTCACACGAATCAATTATTTGAACTTTTTATTTATTTAGTCATTGTTAGTTGCTGGGATATTTAAAACTGTTAATGTCTAAAAATTGAATTTCAGAAACAAAAAATAATATCAAAATTAAGAAATGATCTTTTTTAAATTAAAATTCAAGATCAAGAGTTCAAAGTGAACTATGGTCCAGAATGATCATTTTGGAAATAGCCTAAATTTCATGATTTATTACAAAAATGATAATCATATTTTAAACAATTGATTTTTTTAAATTGATAACAAACAAAAGTGAACTTTGGTCGTAAACTAATACGGACTATTTAAGGGCTAATTACACACTTAAAAGTATTCAAAATAAAATATAGATTATATATATACCTTAAAATAGTAAATATCATTTATTAGTACCGCTATATGGGCATTGTATTAAAATAGAAACACCAGTAATAATGTATTTGAAGAGACAGGATCTCTTAAAAGTATTTACTGTTATTTTGTATTTAAAATTTTAAAACTGTTTATTTAAGGAATGACTGTAATATTTTTTCTGTCTATGAAGAAATAACATAAAAAATGTGGTGCACACTGAATAACATGCGTATAGGGTTATTTAACAGTGTGCACCACATTTTTTATGTTATTTCGAATAGACAGAAAAAATATTAGTCATTTCTTATAATTTAATTCTAAATTCCATTTTAAACGTAGAAAACCATGAAAAAACGTTGATGACGTCACGGTTACATGACTAAATTATGTCTATGGGCTCATAACAAAATCATGTCAGCCAATCAGAAGACGCGTAACATCCAAAATTAAATTATACAAGGATATGACCACAGTCTTGATGATTGAATTGTTACCAACTCCTTTTCTTTCTTTTTTTTTTAAATAAAATTTATTGGCCTGCATGTAAAATTATTTCAGAACCAATATTAATCTGTACAACCCTAAGCTCCTGATCTTGTGCTTGAATTCAAAGATTATTTTCCTTAAAAAAAAATATAGTTATGTCATATCAATCAATACACATAACCAAATACTGTTAGTTATCATGTCAAAAACAAATGATAACACTGTTAATGCAACATGCATCATGTGTCATTTTTCACACGTTGACATTAAATGTGGAAAAATGCAACAAAATTATCATAACAACAAGTTAATATGTTAACAGTCAACACAATGCATAACATTATTACCAGGTGTTAATATCAAGATTTGTTAATACTGTTAATACAACACAAACCATGTGTAATCATTCACTCATTAACATACATGCAATAAAATGTAACATCATAACCAGGTGTTAAAATATCAAGACTTAAAATGTAACATCATAACCAGGTGTTAAAATATCAAGACTTAAAATGTAACATCATAACCAGGTGTTAAAATATCAAGACTTAAAATGTAACATCATAACCAGGTGTTAAAATATCAAGACTTAAAATGTAACATCATAACCAGGTGTTAAAATATCAAGACTTAAAATGTAACATCATAACCAGGTGTTAAAATACCAAGACATACTCACACTGTTAATACAACATACATGATGTAAAATATAACAATAACACCATAACAGGGTGTTAACATCAAACATTTTAGTTGATGTTGATACAACACAAAAAATTATAAAATCATTAACACAAACATGTGCATGCAATATGTAGCAATTACATCATTCTCAGTGTTAACATCAAAACAAATCAAAATCTACAAACCATTCACTGTTATCGTTAATATGAAATTAACAAGTGTTATAATATTAGCATATAAACACTCCAAAGTATTTTTGACAACAAACTGTTAACACATGCTTTCAAACATGATGCATGATGGTTAAAACAAATCTCACAAATCACATGCAAACCACACTGGCTAACCTTTTGAACCTCTCAATACAGCTTGAGACGATGGCCATCTAGAAGAGTACTGTAATTGTGAACCAGTTTGGACTTCTGACTGTGTGTTAACAGTCGTAACAGTCATATCAGATATAGTGTCAGAGTTGTCTGTATGATATTTCTTCACTTGCCTGACTCCAATGCCTCCATGACGTACCTTTTTATTAGGATCTAAAAGGGAGGTAATTTATTTCCATGAAAGAATGTGCTGGCCTGTAAATAGTCTCCCTTTCTTAGGCAATACACTGAAGTTCAATTTTTTTATATTAAAAGTTTTATAACTTTATTGCATCTTTCATCTTTAAATATTTTATCAAAAGCTATAAATAAATAAATAAATATGAAATGTTAATGATATAATGTAAGGAGACCTAAAAAAAAAAATCCTGTTCAGAATAAAATTACCATCAAGTTTTAAGTAATGAATTTTGGTTTTCTAACAACAAATATTTTACAAATATTAACCTTTTGTTTTCTTTGGCCTAAATCTGTTTTTAAACTTTGGTAGGCAGACATGGTTTACTTCTGGTGTGGGATCACCACAAGTAGGACAGGCTTTTGTCGTCTGCTTCTGAGGAAAGTCAAATTCTTGGTATTCAAAATCAGGTATTTTCAGGTTGACAAAGTCAGCAATGCTTGGCAAAGAAGAAGTCCTTCTCAACATGGATGGGAAAATGTTGACCAAACGTTCTGGTGAAGCTGATTTAGGTCTATCAAGAAATTCTGATATTGTTGACAAAAATCTTTGGTCATTTTCAGATCCAAGTTGCTTCTGGTCATTTTTTTCAGTATGGCTACTTCCTTTGATTTCTTTGTCCATTGATTTTAATCCCTCTAAAAGATTCAACTTATTCTTTGGTAATAATTTGCTCAATGTATCATGGATGCTTGGTAGGGTACTGAGATCTATCTCTTCATTGTCTTCTTTTGCCTTTTTCTTATCAAAATGTCTCCTTGATTTTATATTTTTCATTACCATTCTTTCTTTCTGTTTTGGAGCAACTTTTGATTTATTCTTTCTTTCATGTTTCTTGTACATTTCCTTTTCATCCTTTTTCTGATAATTAAAAGATTCTATTTTAGAAATTTCTGTGTCAGATTCTTCTGTGTCATCTGCCAAATATTCATCTGCATCTTTTAAATGTTTATCATCTTGATCAGTGTTGAATGAATCATCAATTCTATGCTTTCTTCTGGTTCTTTTAACTTTGTCATGCTTTCTTCTTCGTACCAGAGTTTTCAGTTTGATACTTTCTTCACCCTCCATTTTCCCCTCTGCCTTTTTTATATCCTCCTCATTACAACTGATAGAACTCCTATTGTCATCCCTTAATTGATATTTTTCTAAAGTATCATGTGCAGACATATCATCATGGTCATTGGGATGCTTCAAAGCATCCTGATCCCTATCATCTTTTAAAGCATTTCTATTTTCTCGTTCTTTCAATGCATCAACATCAGATCTATTTTTATTGAAATCATTGTCCATTAATGCTTCTTGACCATCATCTATGGTAAAATTTCTCTTTTCATCTATTGCATGTATAGGATGACCATCTTCATCTCTTGTCTGATTTTTATCTTCATTAAACTGATCTTCTGCTTCAGTCTCAGAATTGTCCATTAATGCTTCTTGACCATCATCTATGGTAAAATTTCTCTTTTCATCTATTGCACGTATAGGATGACCATATTCATCTTTTATCTGATTTTCATCTTCATTAAACTGATCTTCTGCTTCTTTCTCCGAATCACTGTACATATATGCCAACAGTGCCCTCTCTGCACTTGTGTTCAGTCTACGGGACTCATTGTCTGAATTTCCATATATTGTCAACCTATCCTTCATTTTATTGTCATTTAATTCAGATATTCTACTTTTGATTTTGTCTTCAATATCATTATCCCCTACAATTTCATTTCTCGTTTGTCTTTCTCTCTGATGTCTACTGTGCCTCTGATCTTTTCTTTTATCAACCTCTACATCATCTGGAGTTCCCTCAACTAATTTCTCGTCATCAACTCTTATTCGTCGTGTTCTTCGTCTGCCTTGTTGTTCCTCATCATGCCTATATTCTTCATTTTCATCAACAACAACATCTCTTTTATCATTGGCCTTTCTTCGTCTTCTTTGCTCTTTCATTTGTCTTTCCTCTTCGGCACTGATATTTCCACTCTTTTCATTATCAATTTTTCTTCTTCTGTGTTTTCTTCTACCTTTCCTTTCCACTGAAGCATCACCATTTTCATCTTTCAGATTTTCTTCATCCTTTGCCTCATTCCTTCCTTTTCTGTGTGCCCTTCTTGTCATTAATTCTGAAGAAACATCATTTTCTTCCTCCTCTATTTTTTCCTTCCTTCTTCTATGTCTTCTTACGTTCCTATCTTGAGAACTATCTATATATCCACTTGGTTCAATATCACTTTTCATCGGATGTTCCCCACTGATATGTCGTCTTCTTCTGTGTCTCCTTCTATCCTTTCTTTCAACTGATACATTATAATTTTCATCTTTCATTTCATCAAACTCACTTCTATCTTCCTTCCTTACTCTTCTCCTTCTTCTATCCTGTCTTTCAGAAACATCATTTAAGTTTTCATTTATCATTTCCCTTTTCATTTCTAATGAATCCTTTAATTTTTCATCATCAATTTTATCTATTTTCTCATCTTCCTCTGCTTTTTTTATTATCTGATTTTTCTGGTCTTCATAATTTTGCATATTAGAATGACCTATATCTTCTTCTAATAAAGCATCATCAAAATCAAGTTCAAGGTCAGATTCTGTTGTCTGAGAAACATCAGAACTGTCTCCTAATTCTTCTTCCATGCTAGCATCTGGCAACTGGACATTGATCTGTTTCCTTGTCTTCCTGTTGCCATGGTGATGATAATTAGCCTTTTCGTACTCACGATCATTGTCACCTACAAATATAGCTACAGTTCAAGTCTACAATAAGTTCATCTACAACTAAATCACATTCAGTATGCATAATAAAAAAAAATTAGGTGAATTTGATCTGACCTAAAAAAAATAATTCAAAATTAGACCAAAGAGCTTTCAGAGATTAATGGTTACTTAAAGTAATAACAAAAAATAACTTATCACTTGTTTTCAATGATTACAAACTCTCAAATTTTTCCAGTGAATATAATTGAAGAATTTTTTGTTATATATTTGAAATGTTAAAACAAAATAATTGTAAGACAAGAATGAAACCTGTTTTGTTATAAATTAGCTTTCCAACCTATAAAATCATAGCAATGTTTTCAACCTATAAAATAATAGCAATGTGAAATAGATGTCTTAATATCTCCTTAATTTTTCTCTCTCTTTCAATAAAAAAACAACTCATCTCAAACATGTTATAATGTGATCACAAATAAAAATAATTTGAGTTATCTCCCATTTACCACTTGTGGAACCAAATATATATTTCCCTGATAATACTGTATAATTAATCAATGGTTTAAAGTCTTTTGAAGAAAATATTTGGCAAAGATTTAAAGTTCTGTGACATATTCAGAATCTGAGGCCATTTCAGGTGCATTCTTCCAAGGAACACTGCTCATACAAGTTTGAATAAAACTAGATTTCTGATTTTTTTGTAGATGGGGGGGGGGGGGGGGGGGGGGGGGTGCACACATAATTGTCTTATTATTTTTAAATCAAGATATTTCTTTTCAAAATTTATTGGATATCTTAATAAAGGGGATGTAATTATATGTTTTCCCTCAATTTGTTAGAGGGAGACAACTCTTTATGTGAAACAAACTCATTTATTCCCACAATGCATCTGTCAAATGTTAATTTACAATTATCACCTCATGCAGTTATAAAAAATTGCAGTGAAACATATTTAACCTAAATTTTAAGTAAACAATAATATAATTGAATAATGACAATAGATCTGCAAAATTGAAAAATGACTAGCATATTTCTAAAAGGAGTAGGTCCGGTAAGGACCAATTTTGGCCTCAAATTTCAGGTTCATCTGACGAAAGATTTTGACCACTTTTTAAACACTTAAGTGTCTATTTCATTTGAATCAATTAGTTTATGTGAAAGATTTTAACTGATTTAGTCTTTAAAAACGATCCGATTCAAGCTCAAATGTGAAAAATCTACCAAAAATGTCAATTTTCAGATGGTTTTTGTCAAAAACGAAAGTGGCTGCATCCTTGTTCATCCTCAACCTTTATATATGTTATGTATTATCATAAAATACAACTTACATTTTAATATTAAGGATGAACACGAATGCGGCCACTTTCGTTTTACACGAAAACCGTCCAAAATTTAACTAAAATGCTAGAATTGTGAAGATTTCAGTAATTTAGCATGACTTTATGGTGCTAGTACCCGATATATGTGCATTGTATTGTCAAAAACAGCTCATATTTATGTAGCAGAAGCATTCTACTGTCCAATGAATAACTAAAAGTTAACATTTTAACAATTTTGTAAAACTGCTATATTTTGGGGCCAAAAATGGTCTTACTGGACCTACTCCTTTATAATCCTGAATTTTTCTTTTTCAAATGGTCAAGAAGAATATAAATTACTTAAACATGCAATGATTCTAAGACCACCATCAGAGAGTAAGTCAATCTTTTAAAATTTTCCCAAAAACCACTTAATTTAAAAAGAGATTTTTAATGAAAAATTCACTGCATATTAAAATTAATGGAATCTATTAGAACACCTTTTTCAGTAAAAAATTGTCAAAAGATTAGTCAATAAAACAAGTTAATCACAAAACAAGGAAATCACAAAACAAAAACAGTTCACACACCAATGGAGTCTTCATGCAACATGCAGTAAAACCTGAGTTGATCCATGGGCAGCCTGATGTCTCATAGATGATGGGTGAGATGGCTCCTGACATTGATTGAATCACATGAGATTGTTTCTTATGTGACCCATGAGATTGTCTCATGTCCTGACCTTTGTCACTGTCTTTTCTGAAGTTCATATTTTCTGGTCGGACATATTTGTTTCCATTTTGAATTATTTCTCTATTTCTTCTTGTAGATTTTTCTTCATCTTTGTCATCAGAATGAGGCTGTCTTTTTGGGTCAAGGTCAAATGTGTCGTCTGGATTGTTTGCTGCTCTTACTATATTACAAATAGTAAAGTTCATGGTTAAAAAAATTACAGATGTAAAAGAGGCTTTTCTAAAATAGTAAATTTAAATAATGCAACATTATCAACAATAACAAGTAAATCTAATTGTAACACAACTATGCAAATCTTCAGAATTGATTTATCATGTAAATGCTGTTAATAAAATGATATTTTTTTTCTGTAAAATCTGAAATTCAAAACTCTGAAAAAAATGACAGAATTAAAAAAAAAATCACATATTACTTTCAATGTAACAATTAATTTACATGAATAGATTTTCTATTATTGTCAGTTGTAGGTGATTCCGTAGAGATAATTGTTCATTCATAGAATTCAGAAGTCACATGAATCATTTTTACCAACAAAAACCAAACATTTGTACTGTAGTTTGCTTCACTTGTGTCTACACATAATCTATTTTTTTCAATTTTAGTTGTTTTACAAACAACCTATATTTTATATACAGTTTCTTCAAAAACGGTCTTTTCCTCTACCCTGTTTCCAAGGTATAATTGCTGCCCATAATGCTACGACTTTGTTAGGTGTTCAAATACGGACACCAGCTTCTACACAAACAATCTTATCTGTGGTTCTGCAGAAGTTCTTTTGCAACTGAGACCAGGAAACAAAATGTCTATGTCATAATAAATGAAATCACAATTTTCCAAAATAATTGGTGAGATTTCTTAAGTGCAAGAAGTTATTGAGAAAGTACGTGGAGGTGGATACCAGATCTTAAAAAGCTCTTAAAACCATAACATATCTGCAAGGACAGGGGACAAGTTTTTATCACTACAAACCCATACTGTAATAAGGTCACAATATAAAATATACTATTCCCCATTTCTATTCTCAATTTTATTACAAAATTTCATCGATAACAAGCAATGAATAAACATGTCAACATGGTTATTTCAATCAAGAAATTGACCAAATAACAAAGTACTAGTTCTTAGTAAACTGTACTCAACTTTGTAAGACTCCTATTATCATTTATTTTACACATTACCACAATGATGAAAACAACACAATTTTGGCTTTCAAGAAAGATAACTCTGCAGTCAGAAGTGATTATTCTTTAGATAAGAGGAAACAAGACAATGAGCAACCCCTTCTTTATGGCTTATTCCAACAAGGAGTTGCATATAGATTCTACCACTGCATCGAGTGTGATACGATATTTATCCACTCGAGACAGTTAAATATTTAAAATTGAACTGTCGAGAGTGGATAAATATCGTATTACACAAGATTTGGTTGTAGAATCTGTTTCTCTAATGATTTTCAAACAATACGCAGGCAAACGTATTCCTTCTTTGCGACTGATCTGCAAAAAGATGTGGTGTTCTATGTGATGTCATCAGGCATGGTCGCCTTTTTTCATGCCGTCACAATAGGAAATTCAGAGGAAAACAAGACAATTCGATGTCATAATCGGATTTTAACCAATGAAGAACTGAGATCAAACAAACCAAACGTTGATTAAATTTTTTTATACAATGGTTGCAGAAAGGGATAAATTGACGAAGAATTAGAGAAATAGTGATACACTAAACACACCCTTGAATATAATTAGCATTTATACCTTTTCAAACATTATTTTATGTGTTTGCACAAGGTTGCAAAAACTACACAAGTATTTTTTCCCAAGAAAGATAACTCTTACACAACCATGCAGATAGAGGTATTTTTTTAAGAAAGAAGACAACAGGAGAATCACAAGTAGTAATTTTGCAAACAAAACTGTCTGAGATTAAAAATGCAATTTGACTTTTGGTTGTGATGGAAAAATCAGTGTAGGAAATGAATTTCAAATTTTTACCAATTCAAATGTTCATATTATATTAATTTTTTTTTAGTTTTTAAAGTAATTCATTTTTTGTGCCTTCTGTTTTACCTTTATTGGTACATTTTTCACATTTTCTGTCATTTTTTTCCTCGTAAAAGTTTTTGTCATGCAAGCAAACTTTAAAATTCTACAAAAAAGTTGCCAAAAAAATAACTTGCAGAAAAAGATCAGAACAGAGTGAAATGACCAATCACATGGTGACAAAGAAAAATAAGAGTGTAAAAATATTTCAAAAAAATCCATGCCAAAGTTTAACCTTTACTAATCCATGATTCTGACGGACTCATTGACTCATTTATATCAGTGGCAGTTTCCATTTGGGATTTGATATCATCATGTTGTCTTTCTTGCTTGTTGTCATTTTCATGCATGATTGGTTTTCGTTGAAACATGGGCATTCTTTCTTTTGTCATTGGACGACTTTCAAGACCTTAATTAAACAGGTTATATTTATGAGTTTAAATTCATCTTTAAAATACATATACATTAAAGTATTTGAATCAGTTACACCATATATATTGTTACTGTATTCCGTTTACTTTAAAGGGGTTTTTAATCACTAAATTCATTTGTCTTACGAAAATAAATTAAATATAAAAGTAAATAACAATTTGCCGTCTGTCAAATATTAAACAAAAAAATTAATATTATCTAATATAAAATATGAACTTTTCTTTTTTAGCAAATACCTAAAAAAAGATAACGCTAATAACTTAAAACAAATATTCGAAAGTGCCAATTAAATATCTATAATATGCATAGAATTAAACCTGTTCTTTTTACTGATCTATAAATTGTATATAAAGTATATAATGTAATTGTGTATGGTCTGTCTAATTGTGAACAACAACCAACATGCAAAAGATGTCCATAAAACAAATTAGACATTTCAAACCATAAAAAGATTTCTCATTCAAACTGTGTGGAAAATTTTTCTTAAAACACTGAAAATAATTGATACTGAATATAAGTTCCGTACCTCAAGGGCTGACAAGAAAAAATGCAAGGTGGACTCTTTTTTACTATCAATGGAGGATTTTTTTGTAACTTTATGATAATTGATAAAAAAAATAATCTACTCTTATTTGGTAACTGTATATCTCTATTTCCATAAGATTGTTTAAAATTTTCCAAATTAATTTCAACGGGAGGGTCTTCATTATATCTTTCAACTCACTTATGCATGAAAATGGTTTCAATTTTGATCTATAAATTCACTGAAGATTTTCTCAATCACTATATTTTCATTTTTTTTCAATCTTATCTTAGATCTAGTATTTTTTTCATTATATCACATCCGGGACATGCTTAGTGACAGTTTTTGTGTTCCATGACAAAATTTGAAGACTTTCTTTTCACATCTATCTTATTGTATTGTCTCCCTTTGAAAAAGTTGTCTGCCCCTTCTTGACTCATTCTATAAAAATTGTATTTAAATACTTTAAAGGCGGTAAAAAAAGTATATACTCAAAAAAAAAAAAAAAAACAGATTTTTTGTATTTTTCCATTACTTTAAAGATAAAGGTACAGGTATACCTTCAAAGTGAAAAGAAAATCTTCAATGATTTTCAACCAACAAAAAAATCAAACCACTTCCACACATATTGTGATTTAAAACCATATGGAATAAATATTGATACTAAAACAGTAAAAGGAATCAAAAAGTCTTATCCTCAAAATGTATATTTTTGTAATTCAAATCATTTCTTTTTATTTTGCATAATGATTCATGGTATCAATTTCATTCCATACTTTTACAAAAATCACACAAGTAAAACCTTTTCTGATTGGTCTGTTTGTAAGTTGACTGTCTGGTACCCTGTAGTTACCAGAGTGATCTCCCACAGGAAGGTTTTGTTCAGTAGTGTTTTTAATGTCAAGGTCATTTGGATTTTTTATATCAGTTAAAGAAACATCCCCCTGTTCTTCAAAATCTCTATGGTTTATTTCATTAGGCAAATCAAACAAGAACGTCTGCTTAGGATTATCCTCTAAAATTTGTTTACTTTTTGCATATTTTGATGACTGCTTTTTAACTTTTGGTTTCTTCAATGGCTGTGTTGGAAAAGAATTCCTTTTCTTCGTAATATTTGGTAAAGTTCCAAAGGAAAACTTCCTTGCAAGATTTTGACTGGGTTGTTGATTATTTGACATTGGACTTACAACCTCTACAGGTTCACAGCTGGTGATTTTTACTGATGGTAAGGAGATTCTTTCAAACTCCTCTACGTCCAGTATCCTTTCGACCTCTCTGGACTTACTGCTTTTACTGGTAACTGATGGTAAGGATATTCTATCAATTTCATCAACCGTTTTATCATTTTTAGTTTCCAAACAATCTTTTATTCCCTTATTATCAGATTGTTTAACTTGTTTCCTTGGGGATATTACTTTTAATTGGTTTATTTCATTTAAGTCTCTTTGATCAACGTATGGTGAGTCATGAATAATGCCATTTTGATTATTTCCATGAGACAAATTTTCTTTCACATCAGTTAAAGGAACCTCAATTTCAACTGAAATACCAAAATTTTGATCATCAGATTCTGGCAAAATGTTTTTACTTGTTACAGAATATGGTTTTGATATAATTTTGTAAACATTTTTGTCTGAGTCTGGTTCATTAACATCATGGAAAATATCAGAGTTTTCTCCCTTTACATCCAAAGAAACATTTTGGTAATCTAATTTCTGACGATCTTTTACTGTTTCATCTCTATTTTTCCTCTCTCTATTCCTCTGTCTCTTTTCCTTTGTCAATTTTGACATATTTTTCTTTCTTTTTACATCATTCCGGGTTTCACTATCTTGTAAATTTCTTACAAAATCCATGGTTTTGATTGGAGGAAGACTGATCACATGATCCAAATCTTCTTCACTGTCAATCATCTCATTCAAATCACTATCACTTGCTATTACAACAAAATCATCTGTTAAAGTAAAGATGTCATTTGCTCTCTGGTCTGCACTTTCTATTGGGATACTTTCTTTCTTCATTCTCTTTTTCTTTCTATCTCTAAATCTACCTTTCACCAACAGATCTTTATCATAATCTTCCATTTCATCTTTTATGAATTTGTCAGAAGGAATGGCATAGTTGTTTTCACCTTGATCATCATTTGCTACAACAGAAGCTGTTGCTTCGTTTGAAATTTTTCTTTGTTGCTTCTTCTGTTGATGGTATGTTTTGGCTTGAGGTTGTTCATCCTGAACTTCTTCGGTACTTTTTCCATCATTTTTCAAATGCACTGCTGGTAACTTGAAGACATTGATCTGTTCATCTTCTGAACTTACATCACTGGTATGGTCAGCTGCAGAAACTTCAGCCATGGTTTTATTTTCAGTACTTAGCAGGGGCAATGAAAGCAATGTATCATTTATGTTGCCAAAACCATTTGCATCTTGTAGCTTCTTATCTTCATATCTGATTACTTCATCAATTTCTGAAGCACTAACCCTATTTTTATCATCATTTTCCACAGAAAGATTGTAATGCTTTTTATGTTTTCTTCTTCGTCTACGTTTATGTTTAGATCTAGAGTAATTTGCTGAGTCCTCATTTTCTTTATATAGCGTTTTATCTGGTGAATTTTCAAATTCAACACAACCTGCTTGGCTGTCATCACTTTCTATTTCAGCTCTTAAAATGTTCTCCATTGTAGGTTTGATTTCTTCCAAATCTTTTTTTCTAACTTTTCTCACATCAGTTAAAGGACCCTCAATTTCAGCTGAAATACCTAAATTTTGATCATCAAATTCTGGCAAAATGTGTTTACTTGTTACAAATTCTGGTTTTGATATAATTTTGTAAACATTTTTGTCTGATTCTGTTTCATTAATATCATTGCTAATATCAGAGTTTTCTTCCTTTACATCCAAAGAAACATTTTGGTAATCTAATTTCTGACGATCTTTTACTGTTTCATCTCTATTTTTCCTCTCTCTATTCCTCTGTCTCTTTTCCTTTGTCAATTTTGACATATTTTTCTTCCTTTCTACATCATTCCGGGTTTCACTATCCTGTAAATTTCTTACAAAATCCATGGTTTTGATTGGAGGAAGACTGATCACATGATCTAAATCTTTTTCACTGTCAATCATCTCATTCAAATCACTATCACTTGCAATTACACCAAAATCATCTGTTTTGGTAAAGATGTCATTTATTTTCAAGTCACTGTCATTTGAATTTTGAATTAGATGACTCTTATCATCTGCACTTTCTATTGGAAGACTTTCTTTCTTCGTTGTCCTTTTCTTTCTATCTCTAAATCTGCCTTTCACTAACAGATCTTCATCATCATCTTCTATTTCATCTTTTATGAATTTGTCAGGAGAAATGGCATATTTGTTTTCACCTTGATCATCATTTTCTACAACAGAAGCTGTTGCTTTGATTGAAATTTTTCTATGTTGCTTCTTCTGTTTATGGAATGTTTTGACCGGAGGTTGCTGTTCCTCAACTTCTTCAGTACTTTTTCCATCATTATTCAACTGCACTGCTGGTAACTTGAAGACACTGATCAGTTCATCTTCTGAACTAACATCGCTGGTATAGTCAGCTGCAGAATCCTCAGCCATGCTTTTATTTTTGGTGCTTAGCAGGGGTAATGAAAGAAACTTTTCATTCATGATGCGACTACCAATGGTATCATCTAAATTTGTAACTTCCAATCTACTAACTTTATCAATTTCTGAAGCACTAAACCTATTTTTATCATCATCTTCCACAGAAAGTTTGTTACGCTTTTTATGTTTTCTTCTTCGTCGTTGTTTATATTTAGATCTAGATTGACTTGCTAACTCCACATTTTCTTTATATAGGTTTTTATCTGAAGAATTTTCATAATCAAAACATTCTTCTGGGTTGTCATCACTTTCTATTTCAGCTTTTAAAATGTTCTCCATTGTAGGTTTGATTTCTTCCAAATCTTTCTCCCCAACATTTCTCAAATGAACTTCTTTGTCCATGAGCTCTTTGGGTCTACTTGATTTTTGTTTCAATCTTGGTGTGCTTGATTCCTCTTCAATAAATCCTGAATCTTTTAAATCATTCTTTTTCTTTTCAACTGTATTTCCACTGTTAATTATCTGAATATCCGTATCTCCATTATCAATACTAATTTCAAATTTATTTTTCTTGCTTTCTCTTTCTCTTTTCCTTTTAACTTTCTGTTTGCTCCTTTGTGGTTTACATGCAATTTCTATCTCAATATTTTCTGCATTTAAGAAATCTTTGGTTCCATTTTCTAGATTCCCATTTAAATTATTAACTTCATCAATTGGAGATTTAAATTTTACATGCTTTGGAGAACTCTTCCAAGCATTTTCAAACATTTTTTCATTTGATTCTCTGCCTTTGGACTGATTTCCATTACTTATTTGAGTACTCCTAGCTGAATCCTTGTCTGCAGACTGGTAACAACCCTTCATTCCAATACTTCTTTCTGGTTCCTTGTCTGCTGACTGGTTACCATCCTTTATTCCAAATTTTCTTTCTGGTTCCTTGTCTGCTGACTGGTTACCATCCTTCATTCCAATACTTCTTTCTGGTTTCTTGTCTACAGACTGGTTACCATTAGTCATTAGAACACTTTCATCAGATTCATTGTACTTTAAAAACTGGTTTCCACTAATAGAAATATCAATGCTCCTCTGATCATCAGTAGCTGATAAACTTCTGCTTGAAATTATAGTGTCTGTTTCTGAGTCAAATTCAATATCAATATCTCCCAAAGAAATATAAGGTGTTGACACCATCCTTGGGGTTGAAGTGAGTCTAGACGTGATTATTTTCAGGTCATCATTAACTTCGAAAAGGTTGACAGATGGTATTGTTTCAACATCTGATCTATTGCCAGTTCCTATTCTATCCAAATTTTCCTGCTTTTGTCTGTTAAATATTCTAATAAGATCAACTTCTGTATCTTCTTTATTGTGTATGTTGGTTTTTTGGGATATATTTGCTAAACCAGTGTATTTTGAAGAACAAGGTGACGTTAGTTTCAAGTCAATTATTTTTGGCTCATGGTAAGTTTCTAGGAACTCTGGATTTACATCAGAGGGGTTAGTTCCCAAGTCTAACCTTTTTGTGTCGAAATCAGATTCTGCCGTGTTCAAGTCAGACCCTTCTAGCATGTCCAAGTCAGATTCTGATATGTAGGAGACATCACTGTCTATACCACTCTTGATGTCAAAACTATAACTTTCTTCACTGCTAGCGTTAGATAAATTTTGAAGATTAGTCAAGTTGTCAATTTCATTCTTTTGCTTATTACCTGAAACAGTCTTATTGTGCAAATCATTTTGTCTTATATCAAAATCCTTGTTCCCCATCCCTAAATTGCCCCTTTGTAAATCATTTGTCTTTTTGACTAAGTCAATACAATGATCATCCAATTCTCCTGTATTCTCAAACACATTTTCTGAGTCAGTCTGTCTTCTGTCAAAGTCACTAGTGTACATGTCATAGTTAACTGATTGAGTGACTAAGTCATCATGAAGACTGTCTAAGTCACTCTGGTGATCACTTGACTCCTGGTAAATTGGCGGCAGGTGTGGGATAACAGAAAACAAAGACCTTCTCTGGACAGCACCTAATGTTATAACAAGAAAAACAATGTTGGTGTGACTTTCAAATAAATGCAACTCTTTACAGAGGTCGAGTTGAACTTATATATAGGCCGTTAGTTTTCTCGTTTGAATTGTTTTACAGTGTCTTATGGGGGGCCTTTTATAGCTGACTATGAATTATGGGCTTTGCACATTGTTGAAGGCCGTACGGTGACCTATAGTTGTTAATGTCTGTGTCATTTTGGTCTTTTGTGGATAGTTGTCTCATTGGCAATCATACCACATTTTCTTTTTTATATTTATAGTTTTCAGTATTATTATTGAAACTCTTTGACAAAGGTTATTCCAGAAACATGTACTGTCAGCATGGAAACCATATCATACAATATTTTTGGTGGTTTTTTTTTTCACATTGTTAAAAAAGACTATGAAAAATAAAACTAGAGGCTCTAAAGCCTGTGTCGCTCACCTTGGTCTATGTGCATATTAAACAAAGGACACAGATGGATTCATGACAAAATTGTGCTTTGGTGTTGGTCATGTGTTTGTAGATTTTACTTTATTGAACAATCTTGCTGCTTACAATTATCTCTATCTATAATGAAATTGGCCCAGAAGTGACAGTGGAAAATATTTTGTAAAAATTTACAAAAATTTACAAAATTTGTGAAAATTGTAAAAAATTGACTGTAAAGGACAATAACTCATTAAGGGGTCATTTGACCCCTTTGGTCAAGTTGACTTATTTGTAGCTCTTACTTTGCTGTACATTATTGTAATTTATAGTTTATCTCTATCTATAATAATATTCAAGATAACAACCAAAAGCTGCAAAATTTTCTTAAAATTACCAATTCAGGGGCAGCAAGTTGCCCGATTGGTCTGAAAATTTCAGGGCAGATAGATCTGGACCCAATGAACAATTTAGTCCACAGCAGATTTTCTCTAAATGTTTTGGTTTCAGAGATATGAGCCAAACCTGCATTTTACCCTATGTGTTATTTTTAGCCATTTTGGCCATCTTGGGTCACAGGCCAGGTCATCATACACATTTTTTTTACTACATACCCTTATGATGATTGTGGACAAGTTTGGTTAAATTTTTTTTAGTAGCTTCAGAGGAGAAGATTTTTGTAAAAGATTAGAAAAATTTACAAAAAATTGTTAAAATTGACTATAAAGGACAATAACTCCTTCAGGGGTCAACTGATCATTTTGGTCATGCTGACTTATTTGTAGATCTTACTTTGCTGAACATTATTGCTGTTTACAGTTTATCTCTATCTATAATAATACTTGAGATAATAACCAAAAACAGCAAAATTTCCTTAAAATTACCAATTTAGGGCCAGCAACCCAACAACAGGTTCTCCAATTCATCTGAAAATTGCTGGCAGATAGATCTTGACCTGATTTACAAATTTACCCCATGTCAGATTTGCTCTAAATGCTTTGGTTTCAGAGTTATAAGCCAAAATCTACATTTTACCCCAATGTTCTATTTTTAGCCATGGTGGCTATCTTGGTTGGTTGGCCAGGTCACCGGACACATTTTTTGAACTAGATACCCTAATGATGATTGTGGCCAAGTTTGGTTAAATTTGGCCAAGTAGTTTCAAAGAAGAAGATTTTTGTAAAAGTTAACAGACGACAACGGACGCTGGACGCCAAGTGATGAGAAAAGCTCACTTGGCCCTTTGGTCCAGGTGAGCTAAAAAATAATGAAATTATTAAAGAAATTAATTAAAGATATTGTTTTTAAGCTAAAACACCTTTCGATTGTTTAAGACAGTTTTGTAAGAAAGGTATATATATATTTTAATTACCATATATAACATATTTCACAGCCAACCAATTATTATAATTAAAAACAATTTTTACCAATTTTGAACATCTAATGCATGCATCAACAAAATTATTTGAATTTGTGCTGAGACAGACTTTGCAAATCATGAAGGAATGTGTTTTGATGTGTTAGAAATAGTATATATTCAAGTAGTGTGGACATTTGGTAGATGTGCCGAAGATTTATAAAGTAATCAAAAATAATCCACTTTTAAGAAACTGCATATTTTATAGATATACTTCAACTTAAAAGTAGAACAAAAAATTCAATGGGAGGAAATTTCCCATTCTCAACTGATACCCTTAAATATCTTATAAATAAAGACAAAATAATACAACAATAATTGTCTTGATGATAATGTGTCACTTGAGTGAAATTTTTAAATTCGCAATGTCATTTTTGCTTTTTTCTACCAAACCACAATAAATCAAAGTATATGTTGATTGCAAGTAATTTTTCCAATGTTTATTTTTTTTTACAATCTGTGATTACAATTACAAGAGTAGAGTCAATATAATAAGTTTCAATATGGACTACCAGTGGTAGTCCATATTGAAACTTATTATATTGACTCTACTCTTGTAATTGTAGTACCAGCCTTGATACTCTTAAGAAGAGTTACACTAATATTAATATTTTCACAGTAATTGAATAAATGAATTGTTCATGACAGATTTGAAATAAGAACCATTCTCAGTGCCCAGAAAAGAATCATCCAGTGTTGAAATATACAGTAACATTACAGAGTTTGAAATTGATGAAAGATCATTCTATTCAATGTTAAGGAATATTCTCAGTGCCCAGAAAAGAATCATAATACAGTAACATTACAGAGTTTGAAGTTGAAGGGAGATAATTCAATTCATTATAAAGGAATATTCTCAGTGCCCAGAAAAGAATCATCCAGTGTTGAAATATACAGTAAAATAACAGAGTTGGAAATTGATGAGAGACCATTCAATTCAATGTTAAGGAATATTCTCAGTGCCCAGAAAAGAATCATAATACAGTAACATAACAGAGTTTGAAGTTGAAGGGAGATAATTCAATTCAATGTAAAAGAACATTCTCAGTGCCCAGAAAAGAATTATCCACAGTGTTGAAATATACAGTAACATAACAGAGTTTGAAATTGATGAGAGATCATTCAATTCAATGTTAAAGAATATTCTCAGTGCCCAGAAAAGAATCATAATACAGTAACATAACCGAGTTTGAAGTTGAAGGGAGATAATTCAATTCAATGTGAAGGGAGATAATTTCAGAGCAAAGACAAGAACCATGCACCTATGCACCTGAATCTCGGGTGTTGGGTCTGTTGTTTTTGTTTGAACCACTACCAGATGAAGGTGTGAACAATGATACTCTAGTCATACCACTACCCTGCCGCTGCATTTCTAAAAACAACATAGTCAAATTAACATATAATAATACAAAATGAAATGTATTTATAATTGCTAGTTTCTTACTTTTCTTGATTTTATGGGTTATAATTCTAATAACAATGGTAAAAGAATTAAAAGATCATACACAAAGTTAAAAAACACCATTGAAAGTTGACCACATTTTCACTTATCAACATGTGGTTTATCCTGTACATTCATTTCTTTATTGAAGTTTAACACAATTTTCAACATGCATGGATATATAACGGCCGCCAGTTTAATTGTTGCAGCTAGAGTGGCCAGAGAACACAATGACCCATCTTCAGTAATATGCTTGGAGTAAAACCAAGCAGGGTTAGAACTCACCTCAGTTTTGACAGGCTAGTGATCCCTTATAAATATTGAAAATGCATCTATCATTCATTACCAATTGACAGACATTCTATTAGGCATCACATGGTTCATTTACAAACAAGCACATATTTTCAATGTATAACTGCATATTCCAGGCAATTTTGGTTTCTTCCACTTATTTTTTTTTTCATTTACAAAATAAATCTGGTTCCCTATTATCATACAGTGTACCAATAGAGTAATTTAAGTACATATCATATCTGATTGAGATTCAAACTTCCACTAGGGAACATTTATTACATTACTTAAAATATTATTGTAAATAGAACTACATGTGTGACACAAATTCAAACATAATACCAGCAAAGCTTTCATAAATAATCTTTAAACTTGTTGCAGAATCCAAATATTGCTCTCTGCAATAAATCTTATGAGCAAAACTATGTGCATATCACAAACAATACAGAACAACTTATGATCAATTTCAATCGTAACATTTTTTGAAAAGTTTTCCAGGATAAAAAAATGTACCAAAAAAATGACTATTAACCTACCTGCCAACTTTTCACTGTCAAGTCCAGAGTCTGGAGAAACATGTTCTGTCTTTCTTGATCTAAAATAATTTATGAACATCTTTTTAAAAGTCTTTAGTTTTATGGGTTTTTTTTAGGACGTTGTTTGTAAACCAGTTACGGACAGAAATGTAAAGAAAAATTTATAAGAAAAACACCATTGATGTTTATTCATAGGCGGATCCAGGGGGCCCTGGCCCCCCCTTTCGTGGGAAAAATTTGGTTGATTATATAGGGAATCACTGAAGCGTGACTGGAGCGGGCCCCCCCTTACAAAAAGTTCTGGATCTGCCACTGTTATTCACTGATAAGGTCTTTTATCCCTCAATGCAGCAGAGAATAAATTTTATCCCGAACTGATAAAAAAAAATTTGACATGTAAAAATCTAAATAATAGATATACGCAATAATTTCTGAATTTACAGTAATTAATTGATACCAACTTTTCCAAAATGTAGGATATATAATTTGTGTACCTTAAATTGGTTGTACGCTGTCAGTTAACAAGCCAATTACCTCCCCTATTCCAGATAAGCATACTTGGATGAAACCAATTAAATATGAAAAATAAGATGTTTTAAAGTTTAAGTAATATCACCCTGAAGTTTACTCTTACCTGCTTCTTTTCTTGTTGCCCTGAAAAATAAAGTACCATGTAAAATAAAATATAATAATAATAATAAATATTTTTCAAAACTTACAATTTCCTTAACACGTATCATTAGACCTTTTTCACTAAAAAAATATGACCAAATTTGATTGTAAGACTTAAGGCCACATTAAAAATATTTTGGTTTGCCCAAATCCTACCCAAGGTTAAGGCAGTGGGTAGGTAGGTAGGCATTTTTTTTTTTTTTTTTTTAAGAAATTGAAGTATCGGATGTTAATTAGTCTTCATGCCTATCTGATTAAAATAAACTTCTTCAAATCAGGACAATAAAAGAATTTGAGTAGGCAGCTTTTTTTCTGGGTAGGTAGGGTTCGGGCAAACAAACCTATTCTTTTTTATGGCCTAACTGTTCGTCACTGACAGTTATTGTGGAAAGGGCAGTAGAAAAGTGATGGGAATCAAACAAGACCACAAACCAATAGCTCTGCACTAAAAAGTATGAATCTTAGATCATGGAAATGAGTTATTAATAGTAAGTCGTTCATTTAAGCTCTTAAAGATACACCCCACATCTTGATCTTAAAGATACATCCCACATCTTGATCTTAAAGATACACCCCACATCTTGATCTTCATTTAATCTCATTTCAAATTTTTCTTTTTTCTTTTATGTTGAAATATTGAAGTTTGATACAAACCAAGATCACTGAATACTTTAAAGCATATAATTACCTGGTCTTTCTTTTGTGGTGCCTTCCAAAATTTCATATCTTCTCTCTGGTTATCTTTTAATTCAAATTTTGGTGGAGCCTGAAATATTAAAACAATAATTAATTATACTTCATAGTACTGTGGATTTATTGTTTAAGGAATGACTGTAATATTTTTTCTGTCTATGAAGAAATAACATACAAAATGTGGTGCACACTGAATAACCAGCGTAGTGGGTTATTTTAAAGTGTGCACCACATTTTTTATGTTATTTTGAATAGACAGAACAAATATTACAGTCATTCCTTATAATTTAATTCAAAATTCCATTTAAAGCCGTAGTAAATGATGAAAAAATGTTGATGACGTCATGGTCACATGACAAAATTATGTCTATAAGCTGATAAACAAAACAGCCAATCAGAAGACACATTACATCCAAAATTAAATTATTATTCTTTGGATGCCAATTTTCATTGTTTTTGTTGGTACAAGTGTACCACAAATTTGAATATTCAACAAATTACAAATTTTCTATAGGTTTATAAAAAAAACTTTGTTACAACCACAATATCAAATATCCATAAAAAATAATTAACTTTTCCTAAATCCATGAACAAAAACAAAGGAATCCACAGTATTTGTTACCATCCAAGTATCAGGCCTAAATTAATATATTGTTTGTTTCCCCAATCCCGACCCTGCCAAGCCAGGTGTGGGTCGGAAGGAAGGGAAATACTTTTATTTTTTCCAAAAAGCTTGAACAACATTGGACGATCCTGCAAGCCTAAAAATCGGAAATGAATAAAATAATATTTAACTTAAATTTGACAATAAAATTTTATGAGTAGCACTGTTTTTGCAGGGTCGGTCGGGATTGGGGAAACAAACAATATTTTATTTTAGGCCTCAGTAGAAAATAAACTCATCATAGATACCAGGACTAAAATTTGTATATACGCCAGACGCGCGTTTCGTCTACAAAAGACTCATCAGTGACGCTCGAATCCAAAAAAGTTAAAAAGTCCAAATAAAGTACGAAGTTGAAGATCATTGAGGACCAAAATTCTTTAAATTTTAGCCAAATTATATACAGCTAAGGCAATCTATGCCTGAGGTAGAATCATGCAACAATAATACTTTGCGTACAGGAATTTATGAAGAAGAAAACTGCCAAAGCTCATAATTCATACCACACCAGTCAACCTGAATACATATGAAAAAGTCCCTGTTTTGCTTACGAATGTATTAAACCATATCAATCACGTTGGTCATCAAATAAAAACTAGGTACAAAAGAATCATTGATGGAGTGTTTGCTGGTTGCTTAATGTTCAGAGGCAAATATTGCATGCATGACAAAAGATTTATTGAAAACTTAATAAATTGATTGATTTATAAGTTGTGTTAGCCACTTTCAGTACTCTTGCCTATTTCATTAAAAAAAAACAATATGATGATGAAAAGTAAAATCACAAAAATACTAAACTCTGAAAAAAATTCAAAACAAAAAGTCCCTAATCAAATGTCAAAATCAAAAGCTCAAACACATTTACGAATGATTAACAACTGTCATATTCCTGACTTGGTACAAGCCTTTTCTGATGTAGAAAATGGTGTATTAAACATGGCTTTATAGCTAGCTAAACCTCTTATTTGTACGACAGTCCCATAAAATTCCATTATAAACAGTTAGCCACTATTCAGCCACTAAATATTTTCATAATTTTTAAAACTGTTTAATCACCTTCCAGTCTCCTTTATGTTGTTGGAATTCTCTGAACTCTGTACCCTTCCTGTCAGACTTTTTCAATTCAAACTTCTTATTGAGATTCAAATTGTAATCTCTGTTGCTACTAAAAGGTGACGAGGTTTTGACCTTTCTGCGTTCTGACTTCTTGATCTTAAATGCAGGTGGAGCTGCAATCAACAATAATATGTTTAAACTTTAGCAAATATAAATTCTACTCAAGAGTGAAAAACATTTACTTCTACTGGTTAACATAATCCCATTTGAAAATCACAAATGAACATTCAGATAGTTGGAACAACAATTTACAACACAATATATGTAAGATTCTAAAAAAATGTTTTAGAATGTTATTTATTATCTGCATTCCCCGAAAGCATGTTTTAAAATAGCTCAAACAAAATGAAAATAATACTGTTCATACATTTCAATCTAGTATTGCTTTCTGAAAAGCAGGAAATTCCTTATTTTTGTGGGTTTTAAATTAAATAATTCTAAAAAATATATTTATGATAATTTTTCTTCATTTCTCAAATAAATGTTGAAGTATTTTTTGCCGCCTTCCTCTAGTCAAAATCATAATAATTGATCCACCAATTCTGACTTGAATCAAACCTCCATGTAAACATAGGAAAGTACTTTTACTACTGTTTTACATCTCAAGGTCATAGTAAGGCAGCACTTCACTGCAAGTTCATGCTGCTCCTAGCATTGGTAAGAGATAAATTTCTATCTAGATGTTAATTATGGTACATTTGTACATCCCATCCCTAGATTTTCCATCATCTATCATGGAAAACTTTATGGAATTCCATGGAATATTTTTCCATGGAATTCCATGGAGTATTGGAACCTGTTTTCCATGGAAATCCATGGAAAATAAAAAGAGAAAAAAGGAAATAATAATATTTCCATCTGAAACATTTTCCATGGAATTCCATGGAAAATATTTTCCATGACGTTTTTCCATGGAATTCCATGGAAATATATTATATAGAATTTCTATTTCCATCATTTCCATATAAAATGAATTGCTCAAATTAACGTTTTGACAATATACCCTGTTTAACCGTATCTGTAATAACTAGGTGCCTTGCTTAGTTGCTCACAGATATTAGGTATCATCAACAAAACATGGAATGTATTGTTTGCAAAAGCAGAAATACATTACAAACAAATACAGGAAAAACAGAATATTTCTGTATTAATTGTTAAGAATTTAACATTTGTTATGTTGAATCACACAACTATTTTTTCAATTCTGTTAATCAAACACTCAACTATTGTATTAGTATTTACACAGGTTGTTATAACAACATAAATTATATAAACACACAAGTGTGCTTCGATTCATCACCAAAAGTGTAAAGGTCAAGGTTCATATGTTATAAAAAGATGAAGAATTATATATATATGTTACAGATCAAGTCCTGAAAAAGAAAACATTTTGACAGAGAATATTTTTATTTAGACGGAAATTGTCCAAAATGAAGTTGTCACTTTCATATATTGTTCCCCCTCTACACTGTGTTTAAAAGCAGCATTAAAAGTTCATCTGATTTTAGATTGAATTTCTATTCAATCTTTCGTAATAGATAGGTACATATTTTTATCAGCCTCAATTGACAAAATATATCTTTGTTCAAAGTGCTACCATGGTAACCAGTGACCAACAATATAGTTAAGTAATATTGATCTTTACTTATAATGAACTTTCAATAATTTCCCCCCCCCCTTTTTGTTTGTTTTTATTTTATTTCCTCTTTAACGAAAGCTTGAACCTCTGTATGACTGATGTGACAACTTGATTTTGTTTTCTCCACCGACCATCTGAAGAATTGTTTTTAAAATAACTGCATACTGAGATGCTAATCTGATTTATATCAAATTTTGATACAAACAATTATTGGAAGAAATTTGGTGTATTTTTAAAAGTATAGATTTGCCAATCACCAAAAGTTATAATTTAGAAAACACAATTCAGTCAAACTGCCCTTATTAAGGTCAGTCATAGTAACATCCAAGGGTTCAGCAGACACGGTCATATTTGCCAGTCATGACGAAAACTAAAAGCTTTATGTCCAGAACAGTATATTGGAATTTAGAACATATTTTTTTACATCCCAAACTCAAAATTAAATGTATTAACCAAATTGACTTTATTATAGTTATGATTTAATTTTTTAGATGGTCAGTGAGATTTTTAAGGAAACAACCCAACAAGACATCAGTAACTACACCAGTGATTTAATATATTACTTGTGTATAATTCATCTCCACTGCTGCTATCTGTAAATGTATAAAATTATTACATCACATGCAATTTATTTCTAAAACTAATTAGACAAGGTGCATTCTATACAGACTACAGAGGTTATTGGCCTGCAGCTCAGAAAGGACAAAAAATCAACTTGTAAAAATTGAATTTTATCTCTTTTGGGGGAATTTTTAACATTGCCTAAAATTTCATCTTTTATCATATTTAATGAACATACTTTAGTATCCATTGAAGAAGAAAATACAGAACTCCTTTTGTACAAAAACAATGTCATTTAATATACCTCACTTTATCATCTTTTCGAAGAGTTAAAATTAACATTGAAATTATCAAGGATCATTCAGATAATGTACAGAATGCATCTTGCTCTTCTACATTTTATCATGCCCAATAATAAAAGCTTACATAATTCAAAAGCCTATCTATTAAATATACAAATAATGACAACTGACTTTTTGCACATTACAACTGGCAACAAAATGCAACTAGTGTAAAAATAAATATAAGTTCTTGAAATAAGTCTGACATACAACAATGTTGTTTGAATGAATACAGATGAAATGTCAGAATAAAGCAGTATACACCTTTCTATCAGGAATGGGGTCAACTTAATATAAATTCAATAGAAATAATGCTCTTGGTTTTTTTATTTTTTTTCAAGACTACCATTAATAAAATTATATTTTGTTTTTACAGCAAACACATCTTTTTGTTTTAATGCATAATTCAATTTCAATTTTGGTGTTTTTTTACAATCAAAATTGTAAACCATTTATTTAAACCCCAATTCCACAATTATAAAACAAAACGTTTGGGTTTCAGTAGCAATAGTCACTGAAATATTGGAGGTGGAGTACAATTTCTAAGGCTAATAACGGTTGCATGCATAAAGCTACTTAATTAAAGTCCTCTCTAAAACAAATCCTTATTGCAACTAGCTTTGCATGCAAATATAGATAGCAATGCATGTAATAAGTAAATAAAGAAAGTATACCATTTTGATCATCTGATTGAAACACAGAATATAGAATAGATTGAGAATATGTGTAAATATACTTATAAATGTCATGTATAGACAATTTAAATATAAAAAATTCGCATAAAAATAAAAAAAGAAATTTATGTGAGAGTATAGGAAAAGAGTGTCAAATCACCTCTGTAGAGCCTCCTTCTGGATGTAGGACTACCTGACCCCTCTGGAGAATAAGCTTTACCTAGCAAACACAATCAAGCTTCTAAATCAATAATTAGTTTAATTTGTGTTTTTTGAAGAAAAAAACAAAGCTTTTACTCTTTGGTCGGATAACAAAAGTTCTGATTAAGAATCCATTCCATGAAGAATTTTCATTTTTAAAATTTAAGCCACAACATACTTTTCCATTTTCATATAACTGCTGTGAAAAACAAAATAATTTTCTAATTACTATGGTAAAAACTTTTTTTTTTTACGTTTTCCTCCTTTTGTGTCAAAATTAATTTAGCTGACCAGAACTCTAATGTGACAGGATTATGGTACTCATTGTTTTGTCAAGACTTTGAAGTTTTCAAACCATTTAAATATATCTGTAAGATGTTGAACTAAAATTGTTTTGACTAGCAACATCACAACATAAATTCAAAACTTTTTTTTAAAGAGAGTTTAGCCAGCAATTGAGATGATATATATAATAACATACCTTGATAAAGTCGGTTATATTTTCTGGAGCTTGGACTTGAGCTTTTGGTAACCACACTACCATCACCTAAAAAGATCAGACAAAAACTTAAAAACTTTAGAATTATAAATATACTAGAGAATTTAAAACAATAGTTAAACTGAAAATGTATTTATCATTAATTTTGTTGATGTGGTTCATAAATGTTTTCTTGTTTCTCATTTTTATATAGATTAGAACGTTGGTTTTCCTGTTGAATGGTTTTACATTAGTCATTTTTGGAGTCATTTATAGCTTGTTGTTTGGTGCGAGCCAAGGCTCCATGTTGAAGGCCGTACTTTGACCTATAATAGTTTACTTTTACAAATTTTGACTTGGATGGAGAATGTCCCATTGGCACTCATTTGCACATCTTCTTATATCCAATTAAAGCATATTAGTGTGATGGAAAGCAATTTCTACATGGCTTATCCAATTCAATAGAGCAGGTAAAATCATGTGTTTTTAATATGTTGTCATACTGAATTTGCATGAAATATTTGCTACTGGTTGCTCCGTATCTATCAATAACTTAATCAGAATGAATGACTCAAATTACATGTGCAAAACCAGATGTTGCTTTTAAGGTGTATTTTCTCTCACAACTTCAAGGCACTCTTAACCGCCCAGCTCAAGAATGACAATATGAAGGGATCAGGTTGTTTGAAATCGTAGGCTGTCATTTTTTTTCATTCTATATAGGCAAAAATAGAATACTAAATTAGAGCTAAATGCTTTTAAATAATTACCATCCTTATAATCATCTTTATTTCTGGTACTACCAGTCAGTATTTGTCTTCCATGTTTGTCTGAACTCTTATTTGACCTTGTCCTACTTCTAGATCTAGAATCATTGGTACCTTGAAGAAATTGAAGTAATGAAATTTGCAACTTTATATCATAACAAATATTTGGAGAAGACGTTACTAAGTTGAAAAACTTGTGTCTAATCCATTTGTCATTTTTAAATATAAATATGCTTAACATGTTTAAACTATAACAAATATTTCAAAATTATGCAATTGTATAAATACACATGTGCTGCATATTTAATTGATCTTACTAATAATTGCTTATCTGAATTCTATCACCTGATTTTATCATACTTTATATATTTTAAAAAACAAGTAAAAAGGAAACTAGTGAAGATAAATATAAAAGTTATGCTTTTATCTGCCAACAGATGACTGACAGTAAGATCAACCTGAAACATGCTTTATATGCTTTACAATTTTTGTGGTTAAATATCATTAAAATAATGGACCAAAGATTTCCATTAAACAAATATTGCAAATTCCATTATCACTATAGAATTAAATCATGTTTTTCATAGTCATGCATGCAACGTTATTTATCAAAATGAAAATATAATTGAGATATTTCTATTTACAGATATAGAAATGATCAAATCTTAAATACATTGCAATGGTTTTTTTTATAGGTATGGGTGAAAAGTTAAAATTTTCATTTTTTATTCATTTTTTTTTCACAAATTTTCAGTAAATAGTTGATTATACAGTCAATATTTACCATTCCTTTCTTCATCCTCACTATACATTTCCTGATTTTCATCATATTCTTCACCATTATCGGTATCCATGCCTTCTCCCTCTGTATCCTCATTCCTGTACTGTTCCTCATTTTCTCTAGTCCCATTTGAAGCTCTGTCCATACTATCTTTGATAAAGTTTTCATCGAAACTAAGCTGATCCTCATCATTGTCCTGTTGACGTAAATCCACAATACGTGGATGTGAAACCACTTGTACATAACCATTCTGAGAATTTTCGTAACCATAGTAACCTTCACCAGACTGATCTGACCCTTGACCTGAAGTTCCAGACATTCTAGCTGATCTACGATCTTTTTTAGATAGTTTGTCATCCAAACTTTTACCATCAGCAACAATTCCTTCATCCTCATTCTTTTCTTCACTCTCCCTACTGGTGGAGGACCCGGCTGTCATTAAACCTAGGAAATTGACAAAAAAGAATTGAATATGTGGCAGTGGCAATCCTCAAATTTAAAGTGATTGCCAGATTACATCTTATAAGTAATAATTTCTAAAACACTTTTAAAAAGAAGTATGACAATATTTAATTAGGTACATTGTTAGTTGTCCTTTGTCCTAATAAGAATTAGGTGTTGATCTGTTAATGGCAAATATGACAAATCTTTGATAGTGGATTCTTAAATCTATTCAAAACTTGTCAAAGACTGTCAGGCAATTCAGTGACTGAAATTTGAAATAGGCTGACCCCTCTATGAAGTCTGTTAGTTGTTCTTGAGATGTTTTTTCCATGTCTAATTGTGATTTAGGCATGTCAATTCAATTTAACGAATATCCAACTTCTTTTAAGTCACTGTAGGCAAATGTAAGTTAAGCCACTAAGAAGAGATGGATAAATTGTCGAGTTTTTTGCATTAACGTCAAGAAATACATTTTTTCCTGTTACAAATTAATCATGTATTTCAGTCTAATGTTGACATGTCTTTGACAAAATGCAAAAGTTGGGACACTTGAAAATAGTCTGCACTAAACACTTTTTGAATTATTAGTCCATTAAGACCAACATTCTCCCATTTTTCTTATGTGTCTAAACAAAGTTTTACCAATACTTGCTAGTCGGGGGGGAAAATTCTAGTCTGGGGCATTGGACTAGTGCAGACTGAAATAACTTACTATCTTTGTTAATTTGAGGCAGTGAAACATTGTTTTCCAACATAGCCTTTAACAAACAGTTCTCATCATGTTCATTATCTTCTCCTAGTAACCCTAGGTCTTCTTTATCATGGTCTGAAAATAAAAACAGAATGTAACAAATCAGTACTTTTTTTCTAAGTAACCAGTCCTTTTCATAAGCTAGATGTATATAGCTTTCAGCATTTTGGTTTCTTTTCTAAACACCCCTAACCCTCTGTCCTAATGAGCTATATGTAAAAAGCCGTCAGTATTATAGTATTTTCTCTATATAACATGTATAAACCTAGCCCTTCCTTTTAATGATCTTGCATTAAATAGTTTTTTTCAGAATTTTAGTTCCTTGTTTATATAACTGTAATCCTTCCATCTCCTGCAATTTCTATCTGCTAATCACCCTAACCTTTTTGTCTCAAAGTTTGAAAATTATGAACCAGAATTCATCTTGAAGTGAAATTTTAATAAATTGGCCAAACCTTCAATCTGATGAATTCATGGATTGATCATGCACTATAATGAATTTCTTTATTTGTACATGAACATTCTATGCATAATATTAGAATTCTTATATGAAATAATTCAATACACAGGCAAAAGATATACAACAGTTAAATAGACAACCATCAATCAAGTAATTTAAAAATCTATTAAACACGGCTAACTTTAGTTTGATACTTTTTAAGCAGATTATGATTGTAAGACAAAGGTTGCTTGGATAGATAGTACATATGATCTGCTTCCGATAAAAATCAACTTTATGCAAATCAATTTCGATACGTCTTTTTTGGATTTCAAAATATCTAGGCAAAAGCTATAACTGTTTAAAAATTGAGTTGATATAAAAAATAACACACCAAAATTGATTTTTTTGGGGTATTTGAATGTTCTGAAAACAATCAGTCTGATACATGTATACATGCACGTGCATAAGGTCAATTCTATCTGACAGTTTATAATTAAAAGTTTATACAACATATGTTGTTATCTTTGTAGTTGTGACATGCTTTATTAGCTTTCTTGTTATCAAATTACCATTTGTATTGACCCAAAAAAACAGAACTATTATTGAATATAATTGGTGTTGTAGAATAGATATTTAATTGATTACATTTAATTTTTATATATTTGTCATACCTATTATATATTTTTAAACACAACTAAAATATGAAAAATTAAGTAAAGTTATAATAACCTTTCTTACCTACATGTATATACATATTACTAATAGTAATATAGGGTTATTGCATGAATATTGGGGAATATTGTCCTGAGTAGAATTTTATATTGCACAAGCTTGCGAGTGCAATATATGTTCTACAAGGGACAATATTCCCCAATATTCATGCAATAACCCTTTTATTGTATAGCAATATAATATTTAAAAGGAAAAATTGGTTTAAACTAAGATTTTGTCGTTGATGACGTCGTGAATTTTGAAGATTTATTGTACTAGTGCAATATTAGAATTTATTGAACGCTAACGTTTGGTTACTTTCTGTGGGAAATATTATATTGCTATACAATAATACTATTAATTGTTTGGTTAGTGTTTGTTTTATGTCCAGTGGCAAATGTTTCATGCATGTTTTTTCCATGAGATAGGAACAATACAATAGGTAGATCTTGTAAAAGAAGGTCAACCAGGATGAAATGAAGAGCAGAATGGCTCTTTCCACAAAACAAAATTCAACAAAAAATTTATTATGCAAGTTGTACTGAAATGTTTATATGATTTTTTGTGAAATGAGTCTCTGAAATTTGGACTGCCATTGAAAATAGGTATATATAAGATCAGATATTAAAAATATGAACATATATATTTAACAAACATATACAAACAGAACATAAATATGACCAAAATATAAAAAAAATACTGCTTCAGCTTTCAAAGAGATAAAATTAACCCACTGAGATAATCTTTACTAAGGTATAAACTACCATCAGGTTTGATCAAACACCCTACTTATTCATCGTGTTATGAATAGATAATAATATTTACGTACTGCACCAAGATTCTAAACCCAAATAAAAGACCCATTTAATAATCAGAATTTGCATTATAATATTATAATATGCACATTTTAAATATTTTTCCCATGCACTTTCATAACTTTTCTTTAAGAATGACATAGGTTGATATCTTGAGGGTCATCTTAATGTCGTTTGCATGACAATGAATTGAAGTATAATTCAATAATTCATAGCCTATAATATGCATGTTGAATGCAAGGGTTAATATATAAATACTGTGAAATTCATTATCATTCGTGTCAGATACAAATCAAAGTGGCCTCCGTGGGTATAGGTAAACTGTGAATCTAAATGTTAATAGAAGTATTTATTTTCTATATGCACACTTTGGCATAATCAGAACATAGTTGGGTAACAGTCATGGATATTTTCTATGTTGATGAAAAACTTTTTGTTTGTCATCTGAAAACTCAGTAGAATGTTTTTTTGCCTACACTATAGCATGTATGTAGATCAGACAAATTTTTCTATTTCTGTCTATTTTGGAGTGGTTGGAAAAACTTCTGGATGGTCCTTGTACTTTATCATGTTTGTACGAACTGTCTGGAGCAGACATGGAATGTCTACTCTTAGTCATAAGGCCAAATAAAAATATATGTGTGGTTCCAGTAACCCTACCGTCCCTACTTTTTCAGCTTAAAAATAGCCTACCCTAAAGATTTTATTGTCATTTTTCATTAAGCACTGTTAAAGTCAGAATGTTGCTCCCATAGAGTCAATGTAAAAAAAAAAAAAAAAATTAAAAAAAATCCCTACCTACCTACCCTAACTTTTTTTCAGATGTAACTGGAACCACACATACTTTTTTATTTGGCCTAAAAACATGAACTTATGCTACACTGTGGAAAGACTTGAAGTTTTTGTATTCAAACTTTCTTTTAACAAATCTGAGGTTCAATTTGAATGACCTGGAGTTGAGTGACCACAGTTGCAGGTTTAATTCCAAAAATCACCTCAGTTGAAGTGGAAGAAAAAAGTTTCAAATGATTATCCATGAATTAACATAGAAAGTCTGACACCTTTTATACAGCATATTCATTTCAAACAAGCTAAATATTTGAGGTCCTGCTGGGGAAAAAATGGCTCTAAAAAATTAAAGGTCCCTAACTCCACATGTTTGAATTGACAGTTTACCTTCCATTACAGATTTAAGAGCTAGTTCAGGAAACTGAATTTTCCAGTTGAGGGGATGTCTCCCTGGGATTTGATGTTCAGGCTTGTATTTCTTGTAGTATGTAAAACCTCCTCCTGTTTTCATCATCTTGTCTGCATGGTAACTACAAAAGGCAACACAAAATGTATACAAAATGTGTCTTTCTATGTTGTCATGTTACACTATTGTTTCAGATCAGGATGAAGGTTGGTACCTATTTTAACGTTCAAACCCTTTGCATTTGTTTGCACCTGTACTTAGTCAGGAATCAAATGTTCAGTAGTTGTCATTTGTTGATGTGGTTCATAAGTGTTTCTCTTTTTTTGTTGTTTAAATAGATTAGACGGTTAATTTAGACCGTTGGTTTTCCCGTTTAATGGTTTAACACTAGTCATTGTAACTGAATAAAAACTGAAAAAAACTTTTAATGACAGATACAGTCTTATACATACTGTGGCATCGAGCTTTGTTCACATCCATAACAAAGTCCTGCCCTCCTACAGCCAGTACAGAATCCTGGGAAGTTATAAATAGCATCTCTCTTGTCCGTTTGCTTCATAAACCTTTTGTGTAGTAATATGGTATTCACTATCTGAAAGTAGTTCTTTGGTTCCGCCAAAATCTCTTGTCGCAGGAAAGACAGTGATGGTATATTCGGTAAATTTCTGATACTGAAAAAAAGATAAAAAAAACTTCATTTCTCTTTTTGGATGAAAACACAAAATACAATAGTAAAAATAGTTGTATTGAAAAGAACTTTTTACACTTTTTGATGTTTAGGCCTAAAATAAAATATTGTTTGTTTCCCCAATCCCAATCGACCTTGCAAAAATGGTGCTACTAATATTATTTTATTCATTTCCAATTTTCAGGTTTGCCGGATCGACAGTTATTGTTACACCTTTTTGGAAAAAATAAAATTATTTCCCTACCTACCTACCCACACCTGGCTTGGCAGGGTCGAAATTGGGGAAACAAACAATATATCAATTTAGGCCTTACATTTAACATGTTTACGGAACAGTAATTGCAACGCTACAATCTTTTGTGACTTCAATTTAATTTTCAATTTTTTTTTCACTTGTTAATAACATTTTACAAACAGGGATGATTCCAGGTGTTTTCAAATGGGTCCCTTGAACAGCAAATTGGGAATTTTTTTTCTGATTGGAAATTTTTTAAGCATAAAATCTAAGACGAAATAACATTATTTTCCTGAAAAACGGGAAATGTATATTATTAAGTTTAACCTGTACACTGATGTTTCATGTAAGTTGTAACATTTTGAATAATTCTGGATGGGCTAATGTTATTACATGAATATCATTGAACATGATGCACTAGTCTATTATCTTAGCTATAGTTACCTAGGCCTATTACAAAAACATATATTTCAGCTAACATAAACCACTGAAAAAAATCATTCATCTGGTATTTTTTCAACAGCAGGTCATCTCTATAAATTTACCTGAATTCAAATGGATTTCAAATTGAACTGGTCAATTGTTGAATTCAGAAAAGCAATTACAAAAGTTCATATACTTGATTGATAAGATATTTAAAGCATTGAACCAGTGTTCTTTAAAATTATTTAGATCATCTTCAAAACTTTTGAAATAGTTCAATAATGATGACATCGTATTTCATGAATGGTCTATCATCAACATTATTTTCAAAAAACGCTCAAACTTTTGTCTTTTGAGGAAATAATTTCTTATACAAAACAAGTTTTCATCATATTATATAACCGGCTCTGCTGGGTGATCTGCTTTTACGAGATTGGCGTCCATTAAACCTTATCCATCAATGTTATATCAAAATTTGAATTTGCTCTCTGCCGAGGTCTGCTTTGACACTCATTTTTATCAACCTGCTGTGCGATCTGCTTTTACAAGATCCAATACTCCCATAACATATTAATCAATTGTATTTGGCTGCTAAAATTGTTTCCCTCATGTTGACATAAATAAATCGTTGTTACTAAGATGCGATTGTAAACAGCATTCTTATCTGGATTTTAAAACGTTTTGACAACAAACTATGAAAAATTATAGTTGCCTTAATCGGTGACAGAAACTTTTCCGGAAATATCGATTTTTATTTTATTTTCCTGAATTGGGAATTCATTTTCATGTACATTTTTTTGGGGCCGCTGGCCAATTTAAGGGCCACTCAGCGGCCCTAAACTATAAAGTGGATTCATCCCTGACAAATGTAATGTGTAATGCAAATCATTACTTTTCAAAAGTAACTGTAATGTAATGCATTACTTTGATAAATGCATCTTATTGTAATTGTAATATAATGCATGGTTTTGTCAAAGTAATTGTAATGTAATTCATTACTTTGATAAATGCTTGTAATTGTAATTGTAATATAATGCATGGTTTTGTCAAAGTAATTGTAATGTAATGTATTACTTTGATAAATGCATGTAATTGTAATTGTAATATAATGCATGGTTTTGTCAAAGTAATTGTAATGTAATGTATTACTTTGATAAATGCATGTAATTGTAATTGTAATATAATGCATGGTTTTGTCAAAGTAATTGTAATGTAATGTATTACTTTGATAAATGCATGTAATTGTAATTGTAATATAATGCATGGTTTTGTCAAAGTAATTGTAATGTAATGTATTACTTTGATAAATGCATGTAATTGTAATTGTAATATAATGCATGGTTTTGTCAAAGTAATTGTAATGTAATGCATTACATTGCAATGTAATTTGCCTCATGTCTGATCACCAACATAAGACTCTTAATTCTATCATAGTACTGTAAAACATATGTTAGAGTGATTTCTCATCATTTTACAAAGACAAAACAAAATCAAATTGTTGACTCATTTGATAATATTATGAACTTTATAACATAAAAATCAGTGATCCAGGCAAATATTTTTTTTCTTCTGAAAACTGTTAAATAAAAATTAAAATAAAGCAAGAATAATTTAGTAGATACATACCTCTGTTGTACAAAAGCCACATCATCAACATCGACTTCCTAAAAATGTAACATTATATAAAAATAAAATAAGACATAAGTTAGGGAGCTACCATTTGATTTTTATGGGGGGGCTAGGATGAAATTTGAAAAAAATAGGCAGGACAGGAGTTTTGAGTTAAAAAAAAAGGCAGGATGAGACACCTGCAAAAAAAAAAGTCAGGACGACAATTTAGGCAAAAAAAGTCAGGATAAACTAAAAAAAAAAAAGGCAGGACCGAACAGAGTGAAAAATAAAAAGGCAGGACAGAGATTATAGCTAAAAAAAAAAAGCAGGACAAAATTTTTCATCCTAGCCCCCCCCCCCCCCCCCCCATAAAAATCATCAATGATAAACTAACAGTGAATCTCTTCAGACAGTGTACTTTTTCCTTTTGGAATTATATGGACTTGTTATTATTATATGGACAAAAAATCTTTGGACTCTTTTTTTAATTCAGTAATGAAGATAGTTGATATTCGAATACAACATTTTAAAGAACATTTTACCCTCAACAAAAACTATAAAAACCCTATTTCGCGTATCAAAAATAAACTAACAGAACTAGCCAAGGAATTTGTTTTTGTCCAGGCTGATAAAGCTGCTAATAATATCATTATTGTTTGACGTAAATTTTATATAGAGGTTCTGCAAAAGGAAATCACCAATTCACCAACATTCCAACTGACTTCATTTTCAGAAAACGACATCTGTAACAAACATAAACTTTTAGCTACTTCTTTACAAGCAGAACCAAACACAATGAAAGTCCCAACTATGTACTGGCTTCCGAAGCTGCACAAAAAACCTTACAAATATAGATTTATTTCATCTTCCAGCCATTGTTCAACTACTAAATTGTCTGTTTTACTTACTAGCACACTTGGTACAATAAAAAACCTGATAATAAATTGTTCAAATAAGGCCTTTGAAAATAGTGGAATTAATTACTTTTGGAGTGTCAAAAACTCGTTGGAAGTACTTGATAAATTGCATGCATATATTGGTGATTTTGAATCTGTTCAAAGTTTTGATTTTTCTACCCTATATACCACTTTGCCTCATATTCTTATTAAGAAAAAATTCACATCCCTAATTAACTGGGCATTTAAAAAGTCGGAATGCGAGTACATATGTTCAAACTCTTTTAGATCATTTTTTAGTAGCAATAAACAAAAGAACTATGTCAATTGGACATGCTTTGATACTATTTATGCACTTGAATTTTTACTTGATAACATTTTTGTTCGCTTTGGAGATTCCGTATATCGTCAAGTTATTGGAATTCCAATGGGGACTAACTGTGCACCACTTATTGCGGACCTGTTTTTGTATTGTTATGAGTTACAATTTATGACTAAAATTAGCAAAGACCCATCAAAACAACATTTGATACAAAAATTTAACAATACTTTTAGATATTTGGATGATATATTGGCTCTAAATAATGACGACTTCAGTATGTATACTAAAGAAATTTATCCTGTAGAACTTACTTTAAATAAAGCTAATGATAACAATGACCACTGCCCTTTCCTCGATCTTGATATCTATATCATAAACGGGAAGCTTAATACAAAAATTTATGATAAAAGAGATGATTTTTCATTTCCTATTGTTAATTATCCATTTTTAGATGGTGACGTTCCCTTGTCACCATCTTATGGTGTTTATATATCTCAACTTGTACGATTCGCTCGTGTATGTAACAATGTATTAGATTTTAGCGAGAGAAATTTATGTATTACTGAAAAATTATTACACCAGGGTTTTCGATATCACAAACTGGTCAAAACATTTACTAAATTTTATCACCGGTATAAGGAAATAATTCGTAAATATAACTCAACATGCAGACATCTTATACGTTCAGGTATTTCACATCCAAAATTTTATGGAAATATTCTTTATAAAGCACAAAAATGTCAGTATTCTCCTCAGAAACTAACAAAACCTTTAAATAGACTTATTAAAAGGGGATATAGTTACGATACTGTTGTCAGGTCATTAAAGATTGCATATTTTGGCTTTAACATTGATTCACTGATAGGGTCTTTGCATCGGAACTAAACACATTTATTTCTAAAAAAACAGTTGTTGGCATGACACGGGTTATGTTCTTCTCATATATTTTATGATAGTATGATACTAAACCCCTAACGGGAGGGATTGTACCTGATATTCATATGATGAAGACATAATCTTTCAATCAGTTTAATTGAGGTCTGGAGCTGGCATGTCAGTTAACTGCTAGTAGTCTGTTGTTATTTATGTATTATTGTCATTTTATTTATTTTCTTTTGTTACATCTTTTGACATCAGACTCGGACTTCTCTTGAACTGAATTTTAATGTGCGTATTGTTATTGTTTTACTTTTCTACATTGGCTAGAGGTATAGGGGGAGGGTTGAGATCTCATAAACATGTTTAACCCCGCCGCAATTTTGCGCCTGTCCCAAGTCAGGAGCCTCTGGCCTTTGTTAGTCTTGTATGATTTTAAATTTTAGTTTCTTGTGTATAATTCGGAGTTTAGTATGACGTCCATTATCACTGTACTATTATGCATATTTTAGGGGCCAGCTGAAGGACACCTACGGGTGCGGGAATTCTCGCTACATTGAAGACCCATTGGTTGCCTTCGGCTGTTGTTTGCTCTATGGTCGGGTGGTTGTCGCTTTGACATATTCACCATTTCCTTTCTCAATTTTATTGTGTAAAATTTCCATGTCAAGTTTCCATGGAATAATCACACTGTATAGCAATTATATGTTTACACCTCAGTAATCAGTATACAGGTATAGTATCATAAAGACATCTTTTAATTGAAAAATGAATTATCACAGAACTTAACCTTTGTGAAAGTGCAAAGATTTTTTTATGACATATAAAAAACTTTTAAAAGCGAATAATAATTTCTAGTTACATGCCTGTTTTAACCTAAATATATACCAAGAGATATAATTTACACCGCCACATTCTGTATGTGCCTGTTCCAAGTCAGGTGACTGTAATTCAGTTTGTTGTCGTTTTTTGCTGTACATGCTGTATATTAGTTTTCTTGTTTGAATTGTTTTACATTGTCTTATCGGAGCCTTTTATAGCTGACTATGCGGTATGGGCTTTACTCATTGTTGAAGGCCGTACGGTGACCTATAGTTGTTAATGTCTGTGTCATTTTGGTCTTTTGTGGATAGTTGTCTCATTGGCAATCATACCATATCTTCTTTTTTATATTATATTTGGTTTTCGTTTATAATATTTTGTACATTTATTAGGCCATTTTCTCTTTTGAATTGTTTTACATTAGTGATTACATCTAGGCCCTTAATAGGACTATGCAGTATAAGCCCATTAAGGGTAGTAATGCCTTTAATTATCAGGCATCAAAACAATAATTTCCGGCTACAGTTTGCGTCAAAAAGGTTAAAATTTTACCGTGATTTGTCAAAATATCCTTATTGTGATTCATCAGAAGTCTCAAATAATTATTGGAAAAAAATTAATCTGATGTGTAAAACACAGTGGATTTTTTAGTGTCTAAAATAAGTGTACATTGTGCTATGCACCCAAAATTACATTCGGCAAGAATTTTTACCGTTATTCATCATGAAGGTTCCCCCATTACTACCCTCTAGTATGGGTTTACTCATTCAGTCATTGCTGAGAGCTGTATTGTGACCTCTAGTTGTTTTAACTGCTAGGTCAATTGGTCTCTTGTGTAGAAGTGTTTCATATTCATGATATTGGCAACAATGAGGGGCCTGATGCGGGGGTCTCATCACGATTCACGAGTTGATTTTTTTGTCAATCACGATCGATTCACAGAAAATAATTTTTTCCATGATCACAGATCACGAAAATATAAATAAAAAAAAATCTGTAGAAAAACGGATCACGAAGAACGAAAATAACCCGTCAGGCCCCTCAATAATACCACTGGCAATGTCATTTTTTTTCTAATTTATAATTTACCTAGCTCTTGATCTATGAAAGGGGGCACTGACTGTCAAAATAGGGGCCCGCTACAGTGCTTCAGTGAGTCACTCCATATATGATCATCCATTTTTTTTCTAGAAAGGGGGGCCCGCCCACCCATGCAGCCCCCTTTTTTTCTCCCCTTTTTGGATCTCATGATATCTTTGCCCCTGTAAGGTTATAGGTTTGGCTACAAGGGTTGTTTTGTCATTCCTGTACAAATTGTCAAAAAAGTGGTTATATTTTACGCTCTGTACAGTACTGTTTCAACTGTGAGAAAGGCTTTGCTGTTCTTCATACTTAATTTTGGCGGGAATTAAGAAGATGTTCATGGGAGATAACTCTAATTTTTCATGTATAACTGGAACATCTTTTTTATATTTTTTGCATATTTTATGCATTGGTTATTGAAGGTTTCATTGAAGAAAATAATTTAAAGGCCTGTTGAAATGTTCCGTTAACTTTGACCTTGAGTTGCCTTAATTACAGTGACAGTTTCAGGGTACCCCCCCCCCCCCCCCAAACCCCCCAACCGGTGGAAGTTGGGTGATAGAAATATGGTTAATATATATTTTCACGTAACATTTGAATTTTCTTGCTCTCAAACTAGTAATATATATTTTCACGTAACATTTGAATTTTCTTGTTCTCAAACTAGTAAGAGGGGTACGGTCCGGGGTTCGTGCTGATCAGCCTTAACTTGAGTTGTCTTTGTAGACTGACTTGGTGTTTTTTTTGCTGGTTTTTTGGGGGTTTTTTTTATGATTACTCAGTTTGTCACAGTTTGTTACAGGATAGTAGTCTCAGATAGACGATAGAATTACCCTAGAACCATAAATGTCACTGAAGCTTACATTCAATATAAGAACTTTTATCTAAATAAATTAGCACACACATCAACGTACACGTACATGATATACATTAACTAACAAACAACAAATCCAATGGACACGTGTTCATCAGTCACGTTAGAAACAATTTATTCTGGATTTATTTCTCTTTGCCATTGCAGGTGCAGATGAGCTTTTATGTTCAAATACCAATTTAAATTCGAGTACTTATAAAAACTCATTTTCTCTTACGTAACTCGCGAGAATAATAAGATATTAAAACATTCATTTCATGGGAATTATGTTCTCTTTTTCCTTTTATGAAGCTCATCTTGATAATACTTATATGCTATACTTTGTCATGCTTGATACTATGTTTGATACTTACATAACCATAGCATATAACATGTTCTTATTAACTTTAAGTGCCCGATATCTCAGATGTTTGGGGTTGATTAAGTCTCAGTCTGGACCATACATGTAAAGACATAAACTGCCTGGACTAAAAAAAACTGTGTGCGAAGGACAAAGTTTTTTTGTTTTTTTTGTAAAATACTTACAACAATTTTTGTTGCAGTTGTTTTTGTAGTTCTTGACAATTGGTTTATGTCACCTTTTAACCTGTCTCTGAATTTTGCTAAAGGAGGAGCTGCACGTGAGTAGTCAGGTCTTGCCGGTGGAGGTGCGTGAGGTAGTCTCCATTCGTCTGATGTCAAAGCCTGTTTCGTCTGCTTAATGTTTTGTCTGGCTCTATAAATAGCTTCTTGAAGATGAGTAAACGTGTCAAGACGTCTACCGGTAACGTCTTTTATAACAATATGTGGAAGTTTTTCCTGTTTGACATGTTCAGTTCGATTATGTCCGTCTCGATGAAAACTTCTAGAAGGTAGACGATAATCCGATTCAAAAATTTGAAAATCCTTCCGTTGATCGAAATCAGTTCCTGCCATTACTGAATTATTTCCTTCTGTTTTAATTGAAAAGCTCAATACTTTATTGTTGTACAATTGATTCCTGCATTGACTATTTTAATCAATCTGTGAAAATTATATTATCCTTATTGACACTAAATTTATTCATTAATGATGGCTAAGCCATTCATACAGCGTATAGATTTTTAGAAGTCCAGACTAAATTTTCAATGAATACACAATATTTTCAATTAATCCTGTGACACAAATGGATTAATACAATAAGAATCTATTTGAAAACGGCATTATGATATTGTTGGAATTCTTCTTGGTGCCTACAAAATAAAATTAGAATATTTATAATAATATTGCAACAACTAACTCTATATAATGAATGTAAACATCCATTACATCCAAAAAGTAATTGGTTCTCAGAAGAGGACATTTCTCAGGCTATAAAAAAGTAAAATAACAAAAAATCCGTAATCAAATGGCAAATTCAAAAGCACAAACATATCAAACGAACGGATAACAACTGTCATATTCCTAACTTGGTGGAGGCATTTCTTATGCAGAAAAAGAAGGGTTTTAATCTGTTTTGTTTGCGAACTTCGCTGGAAACACGCGAACGACTATACCACCAAGGTCGCATAGAGCTTTGTATTAACCTCATATCTGACAGCAGCTCAAATGGACGTTTCAGAGTTCTGAGATACATAATAACCAGTTCGTGGTGGTCTGTCCGTCTTTCACTTAGTTTTTTCTTCAATTTGCGGTCGTTATATCATCTGTATTTTGTTTTTATCTGTTGCTATTAATTAAACTTGTGTCACTGACTCGGCTTCCTGAATCAACTTTATAATGTAGTGATAGCAGAAGATAATTTAAATCAATATATCCTTAATTGAGTGCATTGCTTCCGTAACGATGGAAATATTCATGCATTTGTTTGATGTTATCTTGGAGTGGCTTATTTGTGAGTTTAATGCCTCTCTTTTTGTTTTACTGTGGTGTTACAACGTTTACAGGAGCACAATGTATACGAAACGCGGAAGTGCTACTTGCTGAAATTGTGTGCATGCTCAATACTTTTAAAATCCTATAAAACCATAAAAATAAATTATATTCTTATAATTACAGTTTAATGATGCAATAGGAAATTACGAGTTTAATAGAGCATTTCTTTTGTTTTGTTTTAAATATTCGAATACATTTTGTAACGTTGCGTTTAGTCATTATATAAGAAGACGTGGGTATGAGTGCCAATGAGACAACTCTCCAGTTAACCAACTTGATGAACCGACTTACTAAATTGATTGTTTAATATGTTCCGCTTGTCTTGAGTGCATGAAAAATTTGTCGCTTAACTTATAGCAAATAGCAATTGTATTTATCATTAGTATTTAGGAAGATACGACCACTATCAACATTGTTCATTGCAACTTAAAATGATTAAAATGACAAAGTTTTGTGTCCTGAATCGGCTTACTATAATATTGCCACAACGAGCAATAATGAATATATGCAACTTTGATTTTGGACAATAGCGAATATTTTACGTAGAGTACATATTTTTTTTTTTATAAATTACAATCTTTGTTTCAACTTAACTAACAGGATTGATGTTGTAAACTTTCAACGGTATATTTTAATCAGTGTAGATATGCACCCTAACAAAACAATTTGAAAATATACAATGTGTTTCCATCGACTTTGTTGAGAGTAAATAAAAATGTGTCTCACCATGGTGTATACTGCAATTTCCCTGCCAAAATCCGCCTTATTTTCATTCAATCCATGTACACAATTTTAAAGACCTATCACATTAAATAATGCACACCCGTTTTACATCACAAGGCTGCACCTTTAAAGTCAACACAGTTTAACTTCAAAATATTGAATAAAAGTATTTTTCTATTGTTACATAAATACAACTATCATCAAATTAATTATCCAAAAATTGTTTGAATTAAAAATATTGATTTCCGATTCGTGATAAACAAGTGTTTTTGAAAAAAGACATGTGCTATAGACATGACGAATTAGTCCGAATAACTGTTAAATATAATTTTTGTATTTTTATTCGCAGCTTTGACAGTTTGATTAAGTTTCCCTGTTGTTATATTTTAAAGGTAAAATTGAGTGAAGTTAATTGAAAACCCAGTTATGACGCCCGTGTTTTCGACAGATTGAATTTTTTGAAAGTTATTGATGCTTAAATACATAAAAAGATCAATATAGCTAAAGATGACTTTTCAGCTAATATAAGTATACTATTTATCCTTTTGTGTGGTGGCGACTTAAAAAACATAAAATCAAATTAAACCACAAGTCTTGGGCTTATACTGCTGTACTTAGAATATATATGTTATAATTAAAACGTTTAAATATACTGAAAGGGTGCCTTTAATGCAGAAATGTGTTCTTGTAAAGTAAACAAAAATATTTTTGCAGTGCGGTTATTAGGGCACAGTGTGTGTGTGTGTGTTTGCTTGCTTGTATTTTTAAGGGACGGAGTGGGGGACAAATAAGGCATTTGCATAAACTTGTTGAAAAACTGTAAATATATCTTTTGTTTTCACTGTGAAGAAATAGACACAAAAATGTAAAACGTAGTTTTTTCTATCGAAAATTTAGGGCATAATAAAAACAGTGTCATTTCTTAAAACACATGTTTTTGTTCGTGTATATATATTTAATTGGAGAAAATGACGAAAATACGTTGTTTTGCCATGTTGTTATCCGTCTTTCTGTTGTCTGGAGGTTTTAATTGTCCTTTTGATTTCTTAACTCTTTATTGTCAAGATCGCGTCTTGAGAGCATATGCCGTTAGTATATTATATCCCAGCCATAAGTTGTCTTTTATTTTTTTTAGATTTTGCTTTTGTGTCGAATTTTCACCGATATACCACAATTCGTCTTTTGTTATAACTAACTGATCTTATAAATACACTCAAAGAACTGCGAACATGATATTCTTTGTACACGAATGAAAGGATAACTCTTATCTGTACTCGCTTACGCTTGCTCGAGAATTGATACAGTTATTATTATGTATACATACATTATGCAATGCAATTGATACTTTCCTTTTACAGTTCATAATTTCATGGACCTAAGATTTCAATTTAGATAACATAATATATGTAAATCTTTTAAGTTGTTTAAATGATTTATCTAATGGTATTTCTACACGAAAAATTGACACCGTGTGAAAAACAGAAATTTAATAACTCTGAAACTTGTCAATAACAAACTTTATAAAGATTTATCATTCTTTTATATACATTTTAATAAAAGTGACATAACAAGATAAAAATGTTATAAACTTTATATTTTTTATTCAACATTTATGTTTTTATATGGAACGCCGGTTATTGTTTTTCTCGGGTTGGGTTGAAAGCTGACCTTTATTTAAAAGCCCATGCAGCAAAAAATAAGAAAAAGTTATATCGGCCGTACCAAGAAGAGTATACCATTCACAAGATAGCAATTCATTTTAATAAATTGGGTTTTTTTTGTTTATGAGGGTCCTGGATTGAACGTCCAGTGGCAAACATTACATGAATTTTAGGACGAGTTACTGTACGAATATAATTCAATATCCAAAACTGTAAATGGTACTGTCTTATGATTTAGAGTCAATAACCACTTTTAAGTGACACCAAATCAAACAAGATAATATAAGGGGTTTCATATGTGTAGCAGGATCTGCTTGCCATAGCACCGGAGCATCACCGTTTCGACTAGTTGAAAAACCCTTTGGTTTCTTTTTCCGTCTCTTTATGGATCGAAAAAAAATTTGGGGGGAGAGGTGTTGGTTTTTTGCCCTTTAAAGTGCACAAACGCACAAAGTAAACATTAAAACTGAACGACTTATATAAAAGAACCACTGAGCTACAATGCATGGGTTGTATTCTTTGTTGAAAAATGTAACAATGCAGGTTACCAAGACTGACTTCAAAGTGTATATGAATTAACTATTTGGTATTGTTGAGAGTCCCAGGTGGCCGAATAATTTTAAGTTAAATATGATTTATTGCACTAAAATAATGATTTTAATTTATATCTACTCATGTTATCGTATTGTGCCTGTTACAAATATAATAGTTTCATTAAAGTTTACTCTACTTTGGTTCTCAATTAACATAATTTTGAACCATGCAGACTTCTCAAACGATCGATCAACCGATTGAATATATACATTTGATAGGTTTTATTAAGTTGATAACGGTATTATTAAATTTTATTAAAAAGATAGCTATCGAAATTGAAAAGATAAAATTATTCGATTTTTTCGCTTTTCAAATAATCTTACGTAAACTCTTTGTTCAAATTTTCATTTCTTTAAAAAATTTCAACAATCACGTTTCAAGGCTGAAAAGGATCATCTCTAATCATCGTCAATATATAATATAATTAAATAAAAAGCATGTCTAATGCTAGAATTATGTAAGAAGATAAGATTTATATATTTTTCTTCTTCTAAATTAAAGTACTCAACAAACTTACGCCTTCACAAAAGAATACAAAGAATCACAAATATTTATACATGCTGTTTGGTTTCCGAACACCCCGAACAACAAGAATCATTCAAGTTGTATTCTCTTTCAGAAAATTTAGTATTCAACGAAGATGAAATCCTCCCTTAGAAACGTATGCAATAGAAGACATCGAAGACATTCTCCCTTAGTAACGCTTTGAAAGAGTTTGGACGCAACGGAGAAAAAACATCCATTGGAAACACTTTGAAAAAGGGAAGCAACAAAGAAGAAACACTATTTAGGAAATGCTTTGAAAGTGGACGCAACAGAGATAAATTACCCCCTTAGTCTTTAGTCTTTAGTGGGTATCAACTTGACACTATAATCTCTGTATTTAGATCACTCTGGTAATTTTATGTTGCTAACGTATAAAATTCTTAGATATCTCCCTATTAAAAATAAAAAAAAAGTTGTTCAAGTGAGTGTTTGGTATAGCTGCTATTTCAGGGTTTTTATTGTTTCTTTTACTTTTATACACATTGACTATAGACACATCAAGGTTTGTGTGATCACAAAACTGGAATAACAGTACCACATTTTGTGCCTGCACCAAGTCAAGCTTTCTGAACTATGTGTTGTTCGTTGTTGTTATTTATATAGAATCAAGAAGATGTGCTATGTTTGCCAATAAGGCAACACTAATGGGCAGATCAAGCCACATAGAACACCATGACAAGTTCACATAAATAAAAAGATAATAATGAAAAATTGATAATCGAAAAAAGGGGGTTCAAACCCCCACCACCACCCACTCTAAAACATCTACCAACAACCCTCAACCAGAGACCAGTTAATGTGGATTTAGTAAATATATATAGGGTACTTCAACAATCGTTCGTCGTACCTTTGGGGGGGGGGGAGGGGTAGGTACTTCCTGTATTTTTAGTGGTATGAATGCCGCAAAACAGGGTTCCTTTTCATGCCCTGTTGATTTGAACAGGGTCGCTTTTTCATGCCCTGCTGGTGAGAACGGGTTTTTTTTTAATCAAAAATTTGTCTAGTACAGGATCGCTTATTCAACTGTTTAAAATACAGTCTAGAACCCGGGTCTATAACAGGATCTATTTTATACGGTCTAGAACAGGGTATACATTTTCTGAGTGTGTCTAAACAGGGTATGTTTTTCAATATGTGTTTAGAACAGGGTATGTTTTTCAAGGTTTTCTGGTTAGAACAGGGTATGATTTGACATGTGCTGTCGGCACAGTTATACTCGAAGGGATAGCCAGTAACACCCCCCCCCCCACCCCCCCCCACACACACACACACCCCCGGGGCGTCGTACAATATTTTTTTCGGGAAGTAGGATTTTGGTGTGTCTATATGCACTACCGTAATTGTTGCAGTTATCATTTTTCTTGTATTATGTATTCTCAGAGTGATTCAACTAAAAAGTTATTCAAATTTAAAAAGTTACGTGTGCATGGTTTATTAAGTTCACGTTTCATAATTTGATTAAATAATACAATTACCTTAAACGAGTATTCAGATGACAACGGTGTTTGGTGTGTGTTAATAGGTGCATGTTTTTAGCTCATTTATATATTTATTCCCATGGTTGTTACAAGTATTTCTCAAACCACTTTTATCATAATATACTAAATCATGGCATAGTTTTGTCGAAAAATTTTAATACATGGATGAGATATGTCACGGTGTCATGAAAATCGTGTGTTAACCGTTTTGTGTCTTGATAAAATTGAGAATGGAAATGGAAAATATGTCAAAGAGACAACAACCCAACCAAAGAGTAGAAAACAGCCGAAGGCCGCCAATTGGTCTTCAAAATAGCGAGAATCCAACACCCGGGGGCTGTCCTCAGATGGATTCATAAATAAAATGTGTACTAGTTCAGTGAAAATGGACGTCATACTTAACTACTAAAAATATAAATGAACTAAAACTTAAAAAAAAACAAGACTAGCAAATGCCAGATACTCCTGACTTTGGGCAGGTGCAAAAATGCGGTGGGGTTAAATATGTTTTGTGACATCTCTACCCTCCTTCTATACCTCTAGCCAATGTAGAACAAAGAAACATACACCAATACGTACGGTAAAACTCGATTTAAAAGAAATCTGATAACTTAATTAAGTGCTAAGATAAGAATAAAAGAAAGGATCTCACCAATGTATTTGAAATTGAAATCCATATGCATAAATCGAAGCTAATAGATAGCCAATATTCCTTCAGCGTCAATTATCCAGTTAAATTATTTTTTTCACAAATGGACAATTGAACTCTTATATCACAATATTACCTATTCCCAATGTTTATTAATTCAAACAGTGTTACAACTAATGCAGTCGCTTTAAAAACCTTAACAGAAAAATCAATTCCATTTCAAAGATTTAAGTTCTCCACAACCAAACACAGCTATACAGTCTCTGCTCATAAGCAGGAAAATTCAATTTATTTTATTCATTTGTAGGTAGAATGATCAGTTCTCCACAACCAAACACAGCTATATAGTCTCAGCTCATAAGCAGGAAAATTCAATTTATTTTATTCATTTGTAGGTAGAATTACTCCCTAGTCAATAGATTATCATATCGAGTCAACTAGTTCATTACTGCGACTAAATAATAAATAAAACCATAAATATACCATCAAAGGAAATGTCCATATTGGAAATTATTGGTTTATTATCTGTTAATAATAATTTCAACACGCTATAAATGGGTAATGTCAATGATTAATCACCGTACGATTTATGTGTATTTAGTTTTTATAAAAATTATAGAAGAAATGCATGGACGTTACTTGAGGGTGGGCGATTTAATTTGTATTTTTAAATCTTAAGTTTTTGTCAAACTTTTAAACATTTTTTTTAAGTTGGTATATCTACGTCAAATTAAGTGTAAACATATATCTTGAATAAATACAAAAAGGTGGGTGGGTAAATAAAACTAAATATACATACATTTAAGGATCTTTATTCACAATTTCAACAGATTTACGTTTAATGTGTACTCGTAGTATATACAATTTCGCAATGTTGAAACAAGCGGAGACCTACTAGGACCTTGAAATTAATCTCTTAGTTTCTTACTGTTATGCTATAAGACTTACAGTAAAAAGATAATAAGCGAGGAAACGGATAAGAAAAAAAAATAATAAAGAAACAACTTTTCTATCTCAATGATTGATTGATTGATTGATTGATTGATGGTTGCTTAGCGTCCAGTGGCAAATATTTCCTGCATGTTTAGGACGAGGTAACAATAAATATAATTGGACATTCTTGAATAGAGGCCATCCGGGATGATGGTCGGGGAAATTTTGACTGTCACTGGAAAATGAGGGTATATTGGATAGGGACAGAAATTTTACCTAGCAACAGCCACCTACAGAGCCCTCAGAGAGTTGTTGCAACACAGAAAAGAAGATGAATAAAAGACAACAGTCTGCAAAGTTGCGCGAACCCTATCAAAACCGGCGCAGTTAGAAATAGAAACACGTAAAACATTTCACTAGTAAAACACATAACAAAATAAATATTTAACACTTACCTTTAATTTGAACATTTAAAATTTTCCAGTTTTATTTCATTGTACATAACATATGTAATAAAAATTGTTTATAACTGCTATGACTTCTTGAGAGTAATAGGTCTATATACATTTGTATTATATTAAATATGTCATAAATATTGTGGTATATGGCACTAGACAACAGTTTTATTGGGATTTAAGATGTTTAAAACATAAAAGCATGAAATAAAAACTCACTTTTCCAGCACGGTTTGTTTCAGGGAAGTAAACAAATAAAAAGGGGATGCTCGGGAGTTAAAGAATGTTCACAATTAACTTTGATACAGGCCCTAATGTCAAATGTTACATTAATTTTTAAATTTTAAAAGCAGATCCAGTTGTACCTCCTATATATAGTTTAAATAAATTAAATGATTACTGTGAAAACTGGCAACTTACAGTGAATACTAAAAAAAAGTACAACTATGACAGTAGGGCAATCAAAATGCAAAAAAAAGACAACTTCTATAAAAATAAACGGAGAAACATTAGAGGATGTTTCTGAATATAAATTTTTAGATAATGTTATAAAATGTAATGGTTCATTTATACAAAGTACACTAGACTTGTCACAAAAAGCTAGAAAAGTACTATTTTCTTTAAAGTCCTATACATCTTCTCTTGGAGAGCTGCCTATAAATGTTTCATGTAATCTATTTGAAACAATGGTAAAACCAATGTTAACATACAACTCTGAAGTATTTTATATGGACACATATATAACCTATTATAGAGCTAAAGAGAGAGCAAAGAAAACTAATCAGACAGTTGATAAGTTATCTTTTATTGACAAAAGTCCCACTGAAAAAGTTCACCTTTCATTCTGTAAGCATCTACTTGGAGTAAGAAAATCCTCGTCAAATATAGCAACACGAACAGAGCTTGGTCGACTCCCTATTGAAGAGTATTATATATACTCTCACAAACATTGCTATACTTTCCCGTCTGGAAACCCAAAATGTAAACCCCTTATTAAAAGAGGCGTCTGAAATGTGTAAAAAAAATGCACTCAGAGGGAATATATACATGGTTAGTTACCTTACTGATATTTTAACAGAATTAGATATTAATCCAGAAATAATAACAACTGTACAAAATACAGTTACAGCAATAAATAACATAAAAAAGCAAATTAAATCTTATTGCAATGTCTTTTTCAATAATCTATTTGGAAAAAAGATGGAGGACTTAAATGAAAGTAATAAAATTTTCCTATACAAAAATATTAAGATTAACTTGAAACAAGAATTTTACCTAAAACATAACCATTCTGACTCCAGAAAACTATTAACAAAATTCAGAATTAGCGAACACACTCTGTTAATAGAAAAGGGTAGACATCTTAAGATCCCTAGAGATCAGAGATATTGCAAATTCTGTAATGAGATAGAGGACGAAAAACACTTCCTTCTCAAATGCCCTAAATATAACTTTTATAGAAACAAATATTTTGACTTAATGAAAACCAATTCAGAGTGGAAAGATACTGTTAAAAAAAATAATACTAAACCCCAAATCTCACAGTCAAATTAAAAATACAGTTTCCTTTATAAGACAGTCATTAGAACTGAGGACGGGAGACCCAAAACAATAATTTGAACTGATACCTTTTGTATTTTAATATTGTATTGTGTATTTTTGTATATATGTTATGTTTGTCACAGATCATGTTTTTGGTTTATATGGCAATAAAATTATTTGATTTGATTGATTGATATATCCATGACGCGGACCTATCTCGCAGAACCTGCTTATCAGTATAATTATTTGTTCATTTGTTTTCTTAATATTATTTTTTTTACAGAAAATGATTGAAACAGGACGCATACCAAGCAAAACTCAATCATTGAAAAAAAAATCCCATGTCTTTCATTCCCGCTAACAGTTGTCTGACATAATATTTTTTACATATGTATTTACACCTATCTGCTCATCAATTAATGGCCTTTTCTTTACAATTTTAAAGTATTGAAATGGTTTAAAAGAAAGCAGTTACACCTGCGTACATGCAATTGAATATATTGGTAATCTATCAATATCATGCTTTAGATGAATGATTTTATGATACTGATATAAAAAAAATAATCGTACGAGATTTAACGAGAGTGACGAAACTTTTTCAGATGGGTCGTGTAGAGAGAGTTATCGTTCTTTATTCCAAAACAATGCTTCTACCATTGTGTGTTTGTATCATTCGGGACTGTTCTCTGCTAATGATAACTGTTTTACTTACATCGCGTTTAAAAATACCATTGATTGTTAAAAAAAACATTGAATTGTCAAAGGGTAACATCAAATAAGTTGCTAAAAAGTATTGTTTGTCCCATCTATCATACAATACAATGTTCACACTTTGTGTTAATTTCTATTTTAAATAAATAAAATAAAAAAATATGCACCATCACTATGTAAAAATGTTATAATTAATTTTTGTTTTTAAACATAAAATTTAATTTTTTCACTGTATATACGTCTCCACAATTTGTGGACCACAAAGCAATGCGCAGTGCAAGTGACATAAACTTTAACGTGTTGAAGGCGGTCACTAAAAAGTAGAAGTAGAAGTAAATTTTCACATATGACCCGTAGTTGTTTATTGTTGTATATGTTTGGAAACTCATGCAATTTTCTGATAAATATTTTAATGTGAAGTGAAATATAACTTTCTACATGGAACTTCTTATGAAGAAGTATTTGACTTCACGGCTCTCTACCCTTACTTTATTGCAACATAAACAGTTTCCATGCACTGCCATAAAAGCCATTAAAATTGAAAAATATGTCGAACATTATTTCGTTCGGTTACATCTTCATTTTTTCAAATTAAACTTTTATGTAAATATGTCAATATTCAAGTTAAAGGTGAGTTTTATTACTTGTAAGTAAGTTTCACATGAAATATTAATGTCAACAAGTTTCCACTTAATTGGAAAAATCGTATTTCCATTGATAAAAATCTTTGATTGCACATGTATGAAATTACGTGTTTATCAAAAAGCATTGATGTGGAATTGAAATGAACTCGTGCGAAAACAGATTTGTAAATAGCTATTTGTTCAATTGCATCAGTTTTTTAACATCAGCTTGAAAATTGAAGATGGATTCTAGATTAGGCAGCAAATGCTTGAAAACAAACGACAGCTATGCTCCACTTACCGGCCAAGGATTTATTCATACTAAAATGTTTTCGAAAATGTGTTTTTTATGAAACAAGCGGGAAGAATCTTGGATAGGTGAAACACTTTAAACTTATAAGACTGTATAAACATCCTTGATTCAACTAAATATTGTTTCTACATAAAATATTGGAAAAACTAAAATCCTTAATTGCTATTCGATGTATCGAAAAAGTTTGCACAGAAAATAAAATATAGATCAAAATAACATTTAAAAGGATAATCTTACAAGTTACATACGTGTATTGTTTGCTAATGCCTTTGTAATGTTTTAAGCAAACAAATGCATGCCATCTTAAAACTCAATACAAAGACCGTTTAATTTACGGTTAAGTTCAAGTGCTTAACTAGGCCTATACTTCTTACATTTTAGATAAGTTGTAAAATATAAGTTTTGATTTATATCAAATGTTACTAAATTCGCGAATAAATATGGTTAGGTACAATTTATGTGTTTCTGAAACGGTTTACCCTCTTACACTTTTTAATATTGTGAGTATTAAGTACATGTATATATGGTAAATACGTATACTTGATTAATGAACTAACTTTTTTATTTAATGAGTATGTCATGACATACCAAATGTTTATTTGAACACCATATTTGTCAAAGATATTTAGATTACGAACATTACAAGTGGTACACAAATACCATTGAAAATGTATAATTAGCCTTACCAAGTTTTAAACACAACATAAAACGTGTTACCATAACACGCCTGTTGATGTATTCGAATAACTAGTACTATTTATTAAAGAATTGTTTTTCTCCTTAGTCTCTGCATCTTTTGTTAGTGAATGTTCCAATTACTTGTCGCAAAGCAGGGCCACCCGGGGGTACATCTAGCCTCTTTATGATCGTTTATGTTTTGTTTTTGTTTGCGGTTGACCCTAAATACAAATCATGTGACGTGAATGTACAACTTTGACATCATATAGCGTTATGGTTCGGGTCATACTGTAAAGAAGCGTAGTCAGATGTCACCACTGTTTCGGAGTTGCACCTATTTTGACGATTTTTGTTAGTTACGTTTATTTACGATCAAGTTTCCAATCTGCGTTTATTTTGTAGATGTGTCATTATTTACTATATTATATATTTACTGTTGAATCTATAAATAATCAAAGAAAATGGGATTGAACCCACCCCTAAACGGTACATGACTCTGTAATAAGGAGTTTCCAAATGCACAGGTCTGCAATTTGGGTACAGTGACGTTACTAAATGGAATGCACTGACAACTTTTTGTGGTTGAGTATATCGATCTTTTCTTTTTTCATTCGGGTATATTTTCCCCCTTAAAGTGTATCGAATGCACTTTCATTTTTGTCTAAATACGTATTATTGTAACAATTAACAACATATTATGGTTTTAAATTGAGTAATTGATACAAAAAAATACATTCATGCTGGCTGACAAATAAAACTAATGGCTTTTTAATCTATTGATATATAGAGTAGAGTTACATAAGCGATATCATCAATGTTACTTAGAAACACCCCTGGCGCAATCATACACTATTTTACAAGGTATAACAATGGTTTTATTATCCGTTACAATCCCGTTATTTGCAAAAAGTTGTATTGAGAGTTTGCGGTGAGTTACGGTATTTGTATAAAAATTCGTTTTATTACCAGTCCGCGTAGAGATTTCAACGAAAAAAGATTCGGTAATTGGTCGTTTGCTTACGTAGTTTTAAACGGGTGACGAATTGATTGCGTAATTAACACAGTTGAGAAGATTTCTTATTTAATACATGTTAAATAATATTCTTTTTGTTGAAATAGATAATTCTCGGGAGAAGTCATTACTATGTTGTAAAACATGTGTCTCCGTCCGTTTGTTAGGTTATGAACAAAAACAGTTGTTCAAAGTTATTTATACTTAATTTCAAGTTCTAAATATTTAAGAAAGCAACCCGTAAATATACCCCATATACTTGCTTGATTTGGAAAATTAAGTCCAAATGCCTTACTCGAGCGGTTGCCCAAGTTAATCATTCGGAATTCACGTTCACAATTAGTCGGGTGCTGGTATCCTTTACTTTGACTGTTTTCTGAGCATACTTATGCTGACAACCAAGAAACGCCTAACAAAGGCAAGATCCAGTTGTTGGTTTCCGGTGTGCACAGTAACTTTTAACATTAAGAATTAACAGAACATAGAAATTTTCGACTATGTTAGCACATAACTCTTGGTTGCTTGTTATGGTGAATCAAAAGAGACAACTCGAAACTGACTGTCTATTTGATTGTGTTTTTGAAGTTTAATAAGTAAAACCAGTTCTTAAAACATGTTATTTTAAAACTTTTAATAAATTTGCAACAGATTTTTTAAACTAATAAATCCTCCTCTCATTATATTAACCATTTTGCTTTATAATTTCTGCAACTGGTGCTTGTCACAGTTTTGACATCGAATGTATTAATTAAAAATTCAATAATACGATCGCGAAATATAATGACCAATTCAGACGGGTATTATTGTACGTATATATAGCAAGTGTAATGCAATTTAGATTTAGAAGATAAAACTTTTTCTGTCGTTCTGCCTTAATATATTTAATTATATCATTGTTCGGTAAAAATTATCTAACGCAGTGTTAACAAAAAATGTAACGAAAATAATCTGGCATTTTTAATGAGTGACCGGTATCAGGGTACAGTTAGCACATTGTCACTCCCAATTTAGGACGATTCATGATTACAAAAGGTAGTCGAATTGAATGTTACATGCTGAAATTACAGTGACAAATATTTCAGACATATTGGGGACGATATAGTAGATTTTAAATACTAGAACATCAATATATTTACAAATAGTAACAATAAAGACTATCGTATCATGTATATCACTTTGATGTTTTACTTATAAATAAAAGAGTATGTAGGTCTATTATCTTGTAGTTACTGAAATAAATCGATCTGTCTTGTCAGATATGAAACTTCAATGTAATCTGCCTTCCATTATTATTCGTTCGGTAGTAATTTTCGTGAATTTCGTAAGTAAAGCTTAACCACGAATTTAAGTATTATCGTGACAATACAAATTTCATATTCTCTTGAATACAGAAGTTGCTACATCAAAGAAACCGAGTTTTAACGAAAATGTAATATTCATCAATCCACGAAAATTGGAGCCAAAGAAAATGAATTAATCGACAGAATCGTAGAATAACATATATTTACAACTGAATCAGATATTAAATATCATGGCAGGGTTCTGGGAACTTTTCTATTAAAAATTCATATACCCCAAAAAGTTGATTTATTGAAAAAAGCTGTCCAATTATAAGAAAAATTATACAAAATTCTGAAGAAAACCTATAATATTAGAAAACTTTTTTTCTAGCAGTTTTCTTGTCAAGTCACCCTTTTCTAGGGATTTTTTTCGTGTCAAAAGACTGGTATCTAATCTTCCTTTTCTAACTATAAAACCCCATACACCAGTTTTCTGACTGGGGTCTAAACTGCCAGGTTGCTATAATCAAGATTGTATTATTTACAAGGGGTTAAAAAGTAATAAATATTTGATCATAGTATTAAAATAGAACGTTTGACATGTTCATTAAAAATGATAAATTCTAAAATGTTACGTACCTCTGTAGCTTTTGACTAATCCTTCAATTTTTATATATTTGTGTCTTTAAAGTATATCAAATTCAAATTTATATCCGTTTTGAAATCGACATCTCTTTAACACTGAAATGTACATCTGAATGAAAGTGATTTACCTGTATAAGTATATTATAAAACTCTATTAAACTTATACCTCAAAATAAATACTGGGTACTTCAAATAAAGCTAATTTATTCATAAACATATATGGATTTTAAAAATGCACTCTGTATTGATGATGGGTGTTGTCGACTTATTTTTGGAGTCTAACATTTACATTATTATAAAGTATTTCCAAAAGGTTTACTACTTAGTAAAGTTAATATTAAACAAACATTTTTTATTACGCTTAAACGCTTTTGTCCCATCTGACCTAAGAATTAAGTGCCTAAAATAATCATAGACAAAATATTCCCGTCAATCATTTGGCAGTCTTATTCATGTCCACCCTGTCACTTATGGCCAACAATTATTTTTGAGACATTTTTGTTTTAGTTTGACTGTAGGACCCTCTTCAGGCTCTTGTTTTCAAAAACCCATCCGATTCGTTCTTTTTATTCCGCCATTATCCACTGCTTCTATATTTCTAGTTTGATGAACATGTATTTTTTTCTCTTTTAGTTATACCGTAATTGATCATGCAACGTTTACATTCAATTTTGTGTGTATTTAGTTAAAATATAGAATACAACTCCATGTCTGTTTTTAAATCGACATTTTTTTCGTCACGAAATGTATAATGGGGTATAGGTTTTGCTCATTGTTGAAGGCAGTACGCTGACCTATTTTTGCTAACTGTTACATCAAATGGTCTAATGGAGAATTGTCTCAGTGGTGCTTCTTATTTATATGGTTATAAATAGTAGAGTAACTATGAGGTGGCGACCCGTCGTCAGGTGCCGTTTTCTTGTTATTGATTTCTGCGCTGTTTTGTCACGGAAATTCTGGAAATTGATCTTCGAAAGCTTTCCGATGCAAATTTCTTAGTAAAAACTATAAACCCCCGACTCAAAGTAGAATTTACTATTCCGATCTAGTTTTTATGAGGTCACGTAAATGAAATTTAATGAAAAATATGATTTTAGCAACATAGGAACGGATAATAATTACATACGGATACTACAAAGTATCATCTATTCTGACAGGTTAAAATATCTACAGATAAAGGGTACGTGATTTCCAGTGTGACCTTTGTAGGAGAAATACATTTATTTTGAATTACGAATTTATTAAAATGTGTTACGTGACGTGACAGATAAGACAAATGTATTTCCTACAATAACTCATAGTTTAAAAATGCCGTCAAAAACGAATACTTGCATATTTCTATGATGCCATGTATTTATGTTTTATACCTTACAGTTGACTTATTGTGTTAGGCGTCGACCGTTATTGAAATTGAAAATGGAAATGGGGAATGTGTCAAAGAGACAACAACCCGACCAAAGGGTAGACAGACAACAGCCAATTTTGTTGACAGTTTTACTTTATAAGTATGAAATCACATTCCATTTGAGTGTTTGGTTTCTTGTTAAAACGAGAACAATGAACTAAAATCTACTTTAACATAAACAGCCTTCACAATCCACAAACACCCCAATCCTTCTTTTTACAAACTGACCTAGGGACTGTCACCAATCAATTGTGTCTGGAAATAACCGTTTTTCACTTCTTTTTTTCATTTCAAGATAAAATCAGAAAATACTATGTTAGTGATAAGTTGGGAGCGACGCTCAAGAAGTACACGATTCAGTGATGGACACTTTGACACACGAACACACGCAATATATAACAAATCATGAACTTTGCGCGGCATTTTTAAATGCAGTTTATATCTGAAGGTGAACCAAATCAAACCAAAGAACATATAAATTCCATAGATTCCTGCTTCGATTTAAGGTTTGCATGAGTCGAATAACTTGTTCTTTAGGGAACAGGGTCTTAACCTTTTTATGCCCCATTTATGGGCATTATGTTTTCTGGTCTGTGCGTCCGTTTGTTCGTTCGTTCGTCTGTTCGTCCTTTCGTCCGTCTGTCTCGCTTCATGGTTAAAGTTTTTGGTCGAGGTAGTTTTTGATGAAGTTGAAGTCCAATCAACTTGAAACTTAGTAAACATGTTCCTTACGATATGATCTTTCTAATTTTAATGCCAAATTACAGATTTTATCCCATTTTCACGGTCCACTGAAAATAGAAAATGATAGTGCGGATGGGGCATCCATGTACTTCTTGTTTATTAAAGTAAAGGTTTAAGAAGTAAAAAATCCTCTGCATGGACATATATATATTATATCAGAATTGAAATTTTGTTCTTATTTCAACTTGACCAATTGGTGTTACACGTTATCTTTGGTATTTTTTTGTCGAGTGGACCACACCTGGCTAGTTTGAAGTATCTAATGATAAATCAACTGTGAATTTGTAATAATTTTAATGAAAGGATAATTTATATCACTTTACAAGCATGCGGCAGTACGTATTTGATATCTGTTTGTGCATCCCATCGTGATGGAATGTTTACAAAAACTTAAAATAACGTTCAAAACGTTCAGACAATATTAAAAATAAAATCCTAAGGGTTCCGCGAAACCCAGTGTCTCGCCTACTTTTGTTGTTAATCGCAGGCTCATCAAAAATGAGGAAAGAAATTAATAAAGATATTCCTCTCGACACTATCTTTTTATTGTAAGAAGCTGTCCAAGTTTGGTAAAAATCCAGAATAGTTTATGAATCTATTTTTTTTTTAACACTTGAACTGCAGACTGTACTGAACGTATGGAATGTTAATTGGAAGAAAAACTAAGTCCATTTATAAGTAAAATATGGAAAAACTAGATTTTTGTTTACAAAATTTACTTCTGAATACTATCTTATGATATAAACAAGCTTTTGTCTAAGTTTGGTAGAAATCCAGGATAGTTAATGAAAGTTATTGAAATTTCAAAAACTTTACTCACAGAGTGAATTTTTGTGGACGCCGCCGACGACGGAATAAAGGATCGCTATTTCTACAAAAGTCGAAGGCTCAACAAAAAGGATGTGGTTTGATTGCCGATGTGACAACTTTCTACCTTAGACCAAATGACGGAAGATTTGAGCAACTATGTGTTACCATAATTTAATACTTTTATTACAATTTCAGAATTCAGTATAACATATATTGAAATTGATATGTGTATAGTCTTTTAAATTAGGGTTTCATATCTCGGAAACTAAGGATCTAGTCATGAAAATCGGTTAGTGTCAGGGTGAAGTTTTCTTCTTTTTTTTTTAAAGTGATCATATGTATGCAGTTATATGACAGCTTAGAAAATAGGGGCACAAAAGTCGTTAAGCGTAGAAAAAACTTGACATAAACACAACGAGGCGAAAGAAGAACGACAAACAGATGAAGAAATTTCACAAGATATTAACGTAGAAAAAATAAGAAGAACAATTTAAGGGATGCACTCAGGTTCCAGGGCGGATTATTGCCATGGATACTTCATTTAAGGTTAATCCAGACCTTTTACCGCTTTCACTATACATTTTGGCGAGAGATAATAAAGGGATAATCACACTCACTGGATACTTCATTTAAGGTTAATCCAGACCTTTTACCGCTTTCACTATACATTTTGGCGAGAGATGATAAAGGGATAATCACACTCACTGGATACTTCATTTAAGGTTAATCCAGACCTTTTACCGCTTTCACTATACATTTTGGCGAGAGATGATAAAGGGATAATCACACTCACAACGAGAACGAATTGACAATGACATGACAAAGAAGCCCTCACCAACATACAAACAACAGTATACAAAACCGGTGCTTTGCTTTTGCGCCAATTGGCATTTCATTTGCGCCAAAAAAATCTTTCATTTGCGCCACAATCCATATTTGATTTGCGCCAAAAATAAAACCTTTCATTTGCGCAAATAATACAGGTAAATAAAGGTAAATAGTATTCATTTTTTTTTCTTTCAGAAAACACTTTGAAAAATAAATACAGTTTTTTTGGCATAATAAAACATATTCCTCAGAATTCAGGCATCTTAAAATCATACACAGGGTATATTAAAACTTCGTTAAAACACAGGTCTGTTAGGGGACGACCATTTGATATTCTGGGGAAGGGGGTGGGGGATGGGGGCAGGAGGATTTTGAAAATAAATAACTCAGCATTGATGATCACAAAAATAAATGGTTTGTTCTGTGGTAGTTTGAAAATAAATTACCTGACTTGCAATGTATTGAAAAAAATAACTCAGCAGGTCTAATCGAAAGTATGAGATGGCACCAGATTCTTCATAAATTCATCTTTTTCCCCAAAAAAAATAGGGAAACACTTCCCAATTTTTTTTAACATTTAAAGTATAGATATTATTTAAATATACTTGAAATGTCTGAAAATTGGTTTCATTTAACTTGAGGTATATTGTCTCAGGAAACCTTACCTCACTTTTATTTTTAACAGGGCCGTAACTACATTGACGCCAATGCCTCGTGTAGGAAAAGACCAAACGCTTGTCTCCATATCAAATTGTGCTCACGGCGAGTGCCTTGCAAGAAGCAAGTTCTGTTTTCCCTCAGACGTAGGCCTGATCAGGGATGATTCCATGTGTTTTCAAATGGGTCCCTTGAACATCAAATTAAGAATTTTTATTCTAATTGGGAATTTTTTAAGCATAAAATCTAAGACGAAATAACATTATTTTCCTGTAAAAACGGAAAATGTATATTATTAAGTTTAACCTGTACACTAATGTTCATGTAAGTTGTAACATTTTGAATAATTCTGGATGGGCTACTGTTATTTTTTTTGAAGGGTTTTGGAGCCACTGAAGGCCCAAGAAGCTATAGAACAAATGATGCAAAATCATGCTTTCTGGGTGTTCCGAAGACCCTTTCATAATCTGAAAATGAAGTTTTGTTTTAATAATTTTTTGACAATATTTTGGTCTCAAAGCAAAATGTATAAATTCAGTGCAAGACTGAAGTTTCTAGGGACAACATCAAAAGATCAATGTGCATGATAAAGCAAAAATGGAATTCACATAGTTAGGCCTGTGGCTGCTGTGTTTTTTTTTAAACTCATGATCAAGTTCATAACAAAATTACTAGATTACAAAAGGAATGCAACACTAACAGAATACACAAGGGCAATCAATGAACAAATAAAGACAAATAAATAAGAAACATTGATCCCGAAAAATCAGGGCTATAAGTCTGAGGGAAAACAGAACTTTCTTCTTGCAAGGCCGTGAACACAATTTGATATAGAGACAAGCGTTTGGTTTTGAAATTTCCTACATGTAGTTACGGCCCTGTTAAAATAAAGGTGAGGTAAGGTTTCCTGAGACAATATACCTCAAGTTAAATGAAACCAATTTTCAGACATTTCAAGTATATTTAAATAATATTTATACTTTTGTTATTAAAAAATTTGGGAAGTGTTTCCCGATTTTTTTTGGGGGAAAAAGTTGAATTTATGAAGAATCTCGGGTTCCATCTCATACTTTCGATTAGACCTGCTGAGTTATTTATTTTCTATATATTGCAAGTCAGGTAATTTATTTTCAAACTACCACAGAACAAACCATTTATTTTTGTGATTAAAAAGGCTGAGTTATCTATTTTCAAAATCCTCCTGCCCCCCCCCCCCCCCCCCCAGAATATCAAATGGTCGTCCCCTAATTAAATCGTTGTTAATAAAATGCGATCGTATACAGCATTCTTATCCAGATTTTAAAACATTTTGACAACAAACTATGAAAAATTATAGTTGCCTTAATTGGTGACAGAAACTTTTCCGGAAATATCGATTTTTATTTTATTTTCCTGAATTGGGAATTAATTTTCATGTACAATTTTTTGGGGCCGCTGGCCTGTTCAAGGGCCGCTAAGCGGCCCTAAACTATATAGTGGAATCATCCCTGCTGATTTTTCGGGATCAATGTTTCTTCATTTTTGTCTTTTGTTCATTGATTGCCATTCTATATTCTGTTAGTGATGCATTCCTTTTGTAATCTAGTAAGATTGTTATGAACTTGATCATGAGTTAAAAAAAAACAGCAGCCACAGACTTAACTTTGTGAAATCCATTTTTGCTTTACCATGCACATTGGTCGTTTGATGTTGTCCCTAGAAACTTAAGTTAAAATTATTAAAACAAAACTTGCATTTTCAGATTAAGAAAGGGTCTGGGAAACACCTATTAAAAGAGCATGATTTTGCATCATTTGTTCGATGGCTTCTTCGTTTGGCCTTCGGTGGCTCCAAAACCCTTCAAAACATGTTTTGCCTCTCTCCGCTCGGCGAACTATGTTTGCCAATACTTTTAAAGAAGCTAGTTACATAGTTACAACCAAACTTTAATACTAAATAGGTATGCAATACATGTACATGCATTTAGGAATATTAAAGCTTAATTTCTGCAGAGGATGATGATTAATTATGATTAAATGGTACACAATATACATGTATTATTTATAATAAACAAATATTTAAAAAAAAAATGTTTTCGAATATCATAACTATAGTTTGAAAATGAATAATCTGTCCTCTTAGTTAATTATAAAAATAAATAACCGATCAAAAACAAATCCACCTGCCTCCCCCCCCCCCCCCCCCCCCCCCCGAATATCAAATGGTCGTCCCCTTACTTTGAATATATCTAAAAACAAGAGGCTGTCACAACGACAGCAAACCGGCCATGATTTATTAACATTTATTTGTGTCCTGGCAATATCACAAGAACCATTACTGATGAATGATGAAAGTGAAAATCGTCAATATCAAATTTGAACTCCATTTTATCATCAGTATCAACATATTAAAATTTGAAAAGCTTAGATTGAATGGTTCATGAGTAAATGCAACAACGTGAATGGAAACGCCATTTTACGATCTTTCAAGAACCATAACTCCTGAACGGTAAAAGTCAAATCGTCATTATTGAACTTGACCTCTATTTTGTCATCAGTAACAGCATATTAAAATTTCAAAAGCTTTGGTTGAATGGTTCATGAGAAAATGCACGGACACGACGGGAAACACCATTTTTCAATCTTTCAAGAACCATAACTCCTGAACGGTAAAAGTCAAAATCGTCACTAAGTTATTGAACTTGACCTCCATTTTGACATCAGTAACAGCATATTAAAATTTCGGAAGCTTTGGTAGAACAGTTCATGCATAAATGCACGGACACGACTGGAAACTCCATTTTTCAATCTTTCAAGCACCGTAACTCCGGAACGGTAAAAGTCAAATTCGTCATTATTGAACTTGACCTCCATTCTGTCATCAGTAACAACATATTAAAATTTGGGAAGCTTTGGTAGAACAGTTCATGCGTAAATGCACGGACACGACTGGAAACTCCATTTTTCAATCTTTCAAGAACCATAACTCCTGACCGGTAAAAGTCAAAATCGCCATTATTGAACTTGACCTTCGTATAGTTGTCAGTAATAACATATTAAAATTTTAAAAGCTTTGGTTGAACGGTTCATGAGTTAATGCACGGACAACATTTGATTGCCGCCCATACGCCCGCCCGCCGTACATCCCCAAATCAATAACCGACATTTTTGGCACAAAAATCCGGTTAACTAGTAAAATAGCATGACAGTTGTATGCATTATACACTTTAGTAAATTTATAATTCTGTCCATATATCAGCTGTTATTCTGGCTTTGCAAGTTTTATGGAACACCTAAACGATTTTTAATATGATAAGCTATATACCGTTTGTGTCAGTGATCATAAAAAAATACAGACTTATTTCCTCTATTGGACTCTGAACTGACAATGTCCATCTATACACCTCAAGCATATAAATATTTAATAATTTTAAACCCCAGTTTTGTATTAGAAATTAGTATGAACAATCATCCAGGAAAAATACTGTAAAAACAAATCTTATTCAAGATACAGCAAAGAATACTCAACTGTTCGGTTATATTTTATTTGAATTACCTGTGAAATGGCGCAAGTGGAGTTGGTTCATTCAACCTATGCCAACATTTTGAAATTTAGGTATAAAATTGTGTGAAAAAATGTTGGCATAGGTTGAATAATTTGTTACAGATTAAGTGTTATAAAAACATAAATTAATTAGGGGCTAATCAATCTACAACCAGTTTAAACCTAGCGTTGATGTTTATTCAATATACAATTTCTTTTACAACTACTAGTGAAAATGTAGGCAATTGTGTGTGTTGAGGACCTCTATTTCATAAAGGAATAAGTTTTGTATATAAATGAAATAATGGGGGGAAAAGGGATTTTATGAATTTTTATTTAAGGAACAATCATCTAGTCATATTGAATGTCTATGAGTGTCATTTTCATGAATAATATAGAAATATATGATAAAAATATTCAATTTTATGTAAAATAGATTCCTTCAAATACAATGGCATACACCACTATTGAAACTCATGAATTTCATAAGACCTGACATGTTTTAAATGTTCACTATTAATTCCAACACATTCAGAGAATAAGACAAATTTCACTAATATGATTGACTCAAAAGTCATAATTTCAGATATATACTGGTGTCATGTTGTTATCCTTTCGTAAAAAAAAACAAGACATAGCGATCCTATATTCTGTAGGCGTCGGCGGTGGCGGCGTCCACAAATATTCACTCTGTGTTAAAGTTTTTTAAATTGTAATAATAACTTAATTTCTTAAACTGTTCTGGATTTCTACCAAACTTAGATAGAAGCTTGTTTATGATCATAAGATAGTATCCAGGAGTAAATTTTGTAATCCATTTTTTCCGTATTTTGCTTATAAAAGGACTAAGTTTTTCTGCCAGGAAACATTACATTCGCCCTGTGGTTAAAGTTTTAAAAATTTGAATAACTTTCTTCAACTATCCAGGATTTGTACCAAACTTGGACAGAAGCTTGTTCATGATCATTAGATAGTATCCAGAAGTAAATTTTGTAAAAAAAAGATCATTTTTTTCAGTATTTTACTTCTAAAAGGACTTAGTTTTTCTGCCAGGATACAATACATTCACTCTATTGTCAAAGTTTTTAAATTTTAATAACTTTCTTAAACTATCCTGGATTTGTACCAAACATGGACAGAAGCTCACAACTCAATATATAATGAATAAAAACAAACACAGAGTACTTGAATTTTCTAAACCAGTATCCGTAAAACAAAAGTGCAATGTACAACTGGAAAGTTGCTGCCTATTATAAATGAACCAAACAATCATTTTTTTTTTTATATTTATTTTAAATTTTTTAAATTTGATTTAAAAAAAAAGTTTCTGTTGAAGTATTTTATATTTGTATATTCTGTTGCTTGTTAGAGTATGTTTCGTATTTAATACAACAAAATAATGAAAAAAAATATAAAAAACAAATTGTACAATTGAAATTTTTTGTCACTTTTTTCTTAAGTATTGTATGTGATTAATTTTAGAAAATTAGTCTTATTTCATTTTTATAATAATTTAATATTTAGTTCAACTCAATTTCGCTAGTATCAAGGGTTCTATTTTACAATTTTTATCTATTTAGAATTTGTTTATAATTCCATTTTTTACCACAACACAATTTTGCAAATACATATGTACTTCATTTTTGTTTGTGAATTGTTAAAGAGTAATATTTAATGCTTAAATATACTGGCTGTATTTTACCTTTTATTAATTAATAATTGTTATAACAACACCTATTGTATTTTGTTTGTAGGCATAGGTTGAATATATTTTTATCAAATGTTGGCATAGGTTGAAGACACCGTGGAGTTGTTTTATTTGGCGCAAATGAAATATAACATTGTGGCGCAAATGAAAGATTGGATTTTTTTTAAAATTGGCGCAAATGCAATGCGTCCATACAAAACTACGGAAGCCGTAAGGGGACACACAAAACATTAGAAAATATTTTTTTTAATTCGAGATCACGATAAAACATTACCGTTTTACCGAGATCTCGATAAAAAATATATCGTTATCTCGATAAAACGAAATTGTTATATCGAGATCTCGATAAAAAATATATCGTTATCTCGATAAAACGAAACTGTTATATCGAGATCTCGGATTATTAAATCGTTATCTCGGTTTAATATATCGAGATCTCGATAAAAAATATATCGTTATCTCGAGAAAACGAAACTGTTATATCGAGATCTCGGATTATTATATCGTTATCTCGAGAAAACGAAACTTTAATATATCGTTATCTCGAGAAAACGAAACTGTTATATATCGAGATCTCGGATTATTATATCGTTATCTCGAGAAAACGAAACTTTAATATATCGTTATCTCGAGAAAACGAAACTGTTATATCGAGATCTCGGATTATTAAATCGTTATCTCGGTTTAATATATCGAGATCTCGATAAAAAATATATCGTTATCTCGAGAAAACGAAACTGTTATATCGAGATCTCGGATTATTATATCGTTATCTCGAGAAAACGAAACTGTTATATCGAGATCTCGGATTGTTATATCGTTATCTCGGATTATTTAATTGCTTCTTATCACGTGTCAACTTATTACACAATGGTGACAGTCAACACGGCGGAAAGAGTAAGTATGATTTGTGTGTTTTAAAGCTTGTTTTATATATGATGTTATGGTGATGTGTCACTATTATAGGTGCATTTAGCTGGGAATATATGATATGCGTAAGAAATCTGTATGGCAATATCTGAATAAATCAATTGAACAAATTCGTCAATTAGTGAATGTTTACAGTATAAACAAAACATGGTAAAGTTCTCTTAGAAATCATACTGTAAACACTGAAGAACACGATCATTTCCGTCAGGAAGGTAGAAAAAGGGACAGTACTTCTTGATGGGTTGATAAATCAGCGTCCAAACTTTAGAGGAGGTACATTTTTATGTTTTGATTGTGTTTGTTCATCCTTTAGAAGAAATATTGACATCTGTTTAATGTGCCATTGACCGTCATATGAACGATCTAGGCTCATAATCTAAGATTTGCTGTAGCGGCCATGTTTTTAATTGGACCAAAACAAAGGTAGGATTGTTGGTAACATTCCTGTATAGTTTCGTCAAAATCCGTCAAGTGGTTTCAGAGAAGAAGGTGAAAATGTAAAAGTTTACGACGGATGACGGACGCAACGTGATGGTAAAAGCTCACACTGACTTTCAGTTAGGTGAGCTAAAAAGGATTATATTTTCATCCCAATTTTTATCAATTATGTGTATAGTAATCCTTTGGGTAAACATTTTATCAATTCAATGAGATATGAGGAACTCTTTCTTTTGAATTCTATAGTCGGATAATCGGAAGATCTGCTATATGTATGTAGACAAAAAGACAAAAATTACAACAAAGTTCCAAAGTCATAACATTTGTATATACTAGAACACACCCGTGATATCACGGGTCCGTGACTGAATTAAAGTATATAACTATGCGTAAGCCTTATTTTAGTACTAGTATTGTCATCTGATAAAGTCATGCCGATTATAAGTTTCACAGTTTTCTCTGCTTTCAAAATCTTTCTGTTTGAACCCGTCGACCTGGATTTTATCAGTTATTGGTAATATTGGAGTATTTTTTAATAACAGCATTGTCCTATATTAGTTATAAATAAAGTTGAATTCTTTGATTCGCTGTTTTAAGTCATGCCGGCTAACAAATCGAAAACTACCTATACGCCTTATTTTAAGTCCAGATTTTTTGTATTCGTATTGACATCTTAGATAGTCATACTGATTAAAATACTACAATAGGGAACAATATGACAATGATTGAATTTAGAAGTGTCAACCCTTTGATTATGACCCGTGTATATAGCAAAATCCTAAATACACCGTTTTGTGGTGCGCCTGTAAGATGCGCAACGTACAGATAAGGTAATAGGTAACAGGTGAATATATTATTTATATCGATATCGGATTCTACCCGGAACTTGTTAACGGGTCTGGAGTGGTGTAAATTCTAATCAACACCATTGTTCTAATATTAGCTATATATAAAGTTGAATTCTTTGGTTTGTCATTTTTACCCCATGACGGCTGACAAATTCGACCTCGTTATTTTAGTATTATAGATATATACAAAAATATTTGATCTTGACAGTTTCTTTTGTAGGTAAACGTGCTTCGTTTGGTGAAGAGATATTTTGAAATGGAATTCTTTTATAGAGATATTGTCAAGATTTTACAAATGAATCATGCCATTAGTATATCACTTCATCAGGTTAAGAGGTATTTAAAAGAAATGAATCTTGCTCGTAGAAAAGACTACTCAAATATTCGATCTGTATTTAACTTTGTTCATACGCAAGTCACTTCATACGGACCAGCGCATGGATATCGTTGGATGTATCAGAAGTGTAAGCGGCACGGGTTTAAAATAAAAAGAGACCACATTAGCCTCATGCTTAACACAATTGATCCAGAGGGGGTATATCTTAGAGCCCGGCGAAGACTAAAAAGAAGAGAATATTTTTCAAGGGGGCCAAATTTTTGTTGGCATTTGGACTCCTACGATAAATTGAAAAGATATGGCTTATGCATCAATGCTTGCATCGATGGGTTTTCCAGGAAAATAATATGGCTCAAAGTTGGTAGATCTAGTAGTAATCCAAAAGTCATAGCTAGGTATTTTATAGACGCAATAGAAGAGCATAGAGGTCATCCATATAGCATGAGAGGTGATATGGGCACAGAAAATGGGCTGGTTGCAGTAATGCAGACGTTGTTTGCTGGAGATGAAGTGACAATACCTTTCATTTACGGAAAAAGCACTATGAACACTAGAATTGAGTCCTGGTGGGGCATTTTGCGAAAGAAGTGCTGTCAAGTATGGATATCAGCGATGAAAGGCCTTCAGGAACGAGGTCAATTTTCAGGAGACAAACTTGACATTAACCTAATTCAATTTTGTTGCATGCAGTTACTTCAGGTACCTTTCTTTTCTATTTGTAGAAATATTTTACCTTCCAATATGAGCTCATGGCAATAGGCTTTCTTTGAAAGATCCTTTTTGATACCAATTTTTGTTGTACGTTTTACTTGTTAAAAACTCTTATTTTGATATAAGGAATGTATTATGTTTTTTAATCAATCCCTCACAAACGGTATTTTAAGGGAAAATATAGATTATTTGATACGTTGCTTGGAGCATAACTACGTAATTGGCTTACACTTCAAAATTGTTTTATTTTAGTTATCAGTTAGGTCATTACACGATCTACTGTATCTACTAAATCATTGGAATGTCACTCCGTATTCATCGTAGTAATTTTCATTTGACTAATTTATTTTAGGATGAAGGATTTGATATCGAGGTGCTTGGGTTTTTTTTCTATTATCAGTCGTTTAGGTTGTCTGAGCTGCCTGTCAGCAACAGCGAGTGTTCTCTTGTGAATCTTTTTATTTATGTTTTGTCTTCTTTTTCTGTAAACATGGTAAATTGTCTATGATTTTTCTCGATGAATTGGATCCTTTTTAATTCTTATTTAGATTGTACGTTTTACTTGTTCAAAATTGTTATTCTCATCTTGGTATATCAGGGACAGGCTGCATTAAATACGTTTAACCCCGCCTCATATTTTTAAGTGTGCGCCTGTCTTATGCCAGGAACCTTTGTCGGAGTTTGTATTTGAATTAATCTTTTAATTTCTTTCTGGGAGAAGGTTTCTCATTTGGTTTGCCTTGGTGTTAAGTTGGCATATCCTCATGATGCCCTATGGGACCATACATAGACGGTCGTACATGGTGTACATGCTGCATGGCGGCCTCCGTATGTCACGCTTTAATTGTTCGATGATTTGGTATCTGATTGGCATTTATTCCATAAATTGTACCTGACTTCTAATGATTGTAACGTATAAGAGTTTTTGTAATAAGTAATATCCTATTTTAACGTATAAACTCGTAAACGACATACATATCAAATGTGATCTGGAACAGAAAAAAAAATAACATCATAGAAAAAAGTTACCCACATTAGGATTTCTCGGTAACGCGAAATTGTAGAAGAGGGACGAAAGATACCAAAGGGACAGTCAAACTCATAAATCTAAAACAAACTGACAACGCCATGGCTAAAAATGAAAAAGACAAACAAACAACAGCACACACGACACAACATAGAAAACTAAAGAATAAACAACACGAACCCCACCAAAAAACTAGGAGTGATCTCAGGTGCTCCGGAAGGGTAAGCAGATCCTGCTCCACATGCGGCACCCGTCGTGTTGCTTATGTGATAACAAATCCGTCTAAGGTGGACGATCCGAGAATTTTGAAAAGGAAGGGTGCTAGAACAAATGAGGGGTGGTGGTGTGCCAGGCTACTATTTGCCGATTTTGGCCTATATTTCACATGAATTTAACAAAATTTTCCAAAAAAAAAGGGGGTGCACATACCCGGAACACCCACTTCCCCCACCTTTTAATCGTGTGCTGTTGAATCTGGACATATTTTGAGAATGACACATATACTTTCAGTCGACGTTTCGTCTTAATGTATGTTTGCCAATCAGAACCTAGAGAAGACAATTACGCCAACAAGATTGGACTTTTACAGGGACATTTGGAACAAACTGATCAGCCCTACTTCTAACGGTAGTGTACAATTAATGGGGAAGATTTTAATCAAATTGCATTTGAAAATCTTGTGATTTGATTGGCCTTTTGTCCTGATTAAAAATGAAAAATGGCTTTGTCTTTTTTACAGAACGAACTAGATGACACTGCGCAGGTATGGAACACTCATTATATTAGAAGTAGAGAGTATGTTTTTCATGGACGGCCTGTCAACATGTATCTTTATCCCGACTTGTTCAATGCTGAGGAGCATATTCGACAGGTCGATGACGACGTGCTACACTTTTGTCGATCAGAATGCGCTGAAGAGGACGAGTACCCATGCGAAGAAGAGATTTTTGAGTTGGGATGCATTTACATGGAGGAAAATCTACTGAAACCACCCGAAAACGTCGACGAGTCAGTAGCGCTATACCTAAGTTTGCGTCGCTGGTTTATTCAACAGCTATGAAAATGAAAGAGATACAAAATAAATAAATTGGTTTATGCTCTCGCTCTTTTGTATTTGCATGTAGTGATATACAAAGCAGTACCTTACGAAAATGGGTGTAACCGATGTTCTTCTATCACACAGGTACAAAATATGGTAGTTTTTTTTTATAAAGATCTTGGCTTTTGACTTTGTAAACGTTCCAAAATGATACGTGGAAATAACCATGCTAATGATTTTTGTTGTATATCAGACCGAGTGCGTACATATATAGGTCTTTTGATACTTGAACTGTCAATCAACTGTTTGCTAATTACACTTGTTCCATCTTGTTCCGTATGTCAATTCTCTGAGATATTCTCCAATGCTTCTCTTTCTTTTGCTCTATCTCACACCGTATCCAAACGTTGGTCTTTTGTTCTTTTTGCTAAAAAAAATTCTTCTTCTTTTGCGCTCTCTTGCACCGTATCCCAACCTTTTTCTTTTCTTCTTTTCGCTCAAAATAGCTCTCCCCACACAACTTATCCCCACCTTTGTCTTTTGTTTTTTTTCTCGCTCCAATGGGCTCTTTTCCGTTCCTATTCCCGGTACCCCCGGTGATCTACACTGCTCTGATCCGTGCTCACAACCTTGCTTTTCCTACTTTTGGCGTTATTTTGACAGCAAAGGAGGAGAAGAGAGACTGTGGCCGATGCAAAATGTAACCATGAGTCGTATGAGCAAGCCAACGAGTCATACGAAAAAGCCACGAGTCGTATGAGCAACCATACGAGTAGTATGAGGTACCCTGCGAGCAACGACTCTCTCGGTCTCTTTCACTCACTTGTTAGGTGTTTGTGTCTCGTGTCCAAAATTCCTCAAAAATAGACATGAGTCGTATTAGCATAGCTTTGAGCACTATGAGCAACATTTCGATTCGTATGAAAAAGAGTGGACACACTGAAATGTCTCGCCTGTTCCAGTGTTCATAATATAACTTATGTTGTAAGTATAAAAAACAAGTTTAAACCACAAGCATTATAAATAAATAAACATTTAAATGATCAATGTACATGAGACGAAGGTGAGATAAACCCTTTCAGACAGAAATGTAGTTCATGCACTCATTCCATACAACAAATCTAGTTTACCTATTGCTAAAAGTATCTCCGAATAAACCTCTTAAAAAATAACCTTGACCATGAAATATAGGTCAAGATCAACTTACACCTACTTAACAGACATACACACCTTACAATTATTCCCTACACCAAATATAGTTATACTATCCCTTTAGTATCTGAAAGAAGGCCAAATCAGATAAATGTAACATTGGCCAATGAACCATGACCTTGAGGTCAAGGTCAAATGATTATTGCCAGAATGGAATCCATACACGAAATATAATTGACTTCTGAGAAATAGACCATATCACAAATTTTTAATTTGGCCAGTCAACCATGAAAAAGAGGTCAAGGTCAGATTATTATTGACAGACAGACATGTACACCTTACAAACATTCCATACACCAAATATAATTGACTGGATACTTATAGTATCTGCAAAATAGACCAAAACACAAAAAAAAATATACTTTGACCACTGAATCATGAAAATGAGGTCACGGTCAGATGTCACCTGCCAGTTGGACATGAACAACTACAATCATTGCACAACCAATTATAGAAGACCTATTGCTTTATAGATATGGACTTATAAAAAAGAAGATGTGGTATGATTGCCAATGAGACAACTATCCACAAAAGACAAAAATGACACAGACATTAACAACTATAGGTCATCGTACGGCCTTCAACAATGAGCAAAGCCCATACCGCATAGTCAGCTATAAGAGGCCCCGATAAGACACTGTAAAACAATTCAAACGAGAAAACTAACGGCCTTATTTATGAAAAAAAAAATGAACGAAAAACAAATATGTAACACATAAACAAACATTAACCTTGTTAACTGATCCATGCAATGATGTCGAGGCCAAGTGAAAACTGACTGACAGACATGAGGACCTTGCAAGGTAGTACATATCAAATATACGGGTATCCTATTACTTATATTAAGCGAGAAATTATCATTGCAAAAGAAAAAGATTTTTTTTCTCAAGTAGTTACTGAACCATGGAAATGACGACAAGGAAAATCGTCATGACAGACGAAAAGTTCGTAACATAAGGCATCTATATATAAAGTATGAATTATCCAGGTCATCTACCTTCTGGAAAATAAAGCTTTTAAATCAAGCGCTAACGCTACCGGATCACTATTCCTAAGTCTCGCTTTCTGCGACAGAAGTCGCTGGCGAGACAAAAACCCTGAAAGTAACGACTCTTAACGCTGTAAAGCATGATTCAGACTAACGTTTCACCGCACACGCACCATTCCCACGCTGAGACCTTGACCTTTTACCTTGAAAATCGATAGCTTCCGAGTAGATACAAAGGACTATCATCAAAACTCGTCAAAACTCATTGAAAGATGTTGATTCTAAAGTGTCCACAAAGGGATGATATGGACAACATAAACAATTACAAGTATTACTGCGACCTTGACCTCTGACTTTGAAATTCAAAAGCATCCGTGATATTGTTTTGGACTATCATCAAACGAAGCATGCTGATTCTAGAGTGTCCACAAGAAATGTTTCGGTGGAAGGACGGAAGCTTTCAAATATTCCCACGCAACTAAATTAGCAAATAAATCTGTCGTTCGTCATTACTGTGAAGTTTCAAAACATTTAGCCTAACAGTTTCAGAGGAGAAGATTTTAGAAAATCGGCCAATGAGAATCTAAGATTTGCTATAGCGACCCTGTTTTTCATTGGACCAGAACAAAAATAAGTAAGTTCGTAAAGAACCTTCAACTGAACATTCCTATAAAGTTTCGTTTAAATCCGTCCAGTGGTTTCAAAGAAGAAGATGAAAATGTGAAAAGATTACGACGGACGACGGATGCAACTTGATGGTCAGGTGAGCTTTAAATGTAGCATAAGGACATGAAAGATAGACTGTGCCAAGTTCAAAGTAAATCCCTTCAGTGGTTTTTGAGAGAAAATTTTCGGAATGTTAACAGCGGGCGACATACGATGGAAAGCAAAAGCACAAATAGTCTTCGGCTAGGTATACTAAGCTAAAAAATAAATATCATGAAATCTCCTTCAATATCTTTATTTGGTCAACAAAACTGACAAAATAATATAAAGCTGAAAAATGGGGGCCCGTATGCATAACACATCTTAAGGTTATATTTGTTCGTAAAGGACAGTTTTTTCTTCAAAAGCAATGGACGTCTACTGGTACTCTAAATGGAAATCTTAACTTCAGTATTTTTATGAATACAGGCTCAGGCCATTCTCAGTAATGCATCATACTCAGTACATTTTATATATTGAACTGAAAAGCAAACTTAATCATGTTTACTTAATAATATTTACATTAAAAAGTTACATTCAGTGCATATGATATTAAAGTTTTAATAAAGAAAAAAAGCTAAAAACTTTATGATCTTATTTAAATTGGTCTAAATTTGAAAAAAATGAAAACAAAATTTCGACAGGAATACCTCTGACTCAGAAAAAAAGTGTAATTCACACTGAATAAAAGTGTCAACGAGTTAAAATAATGGTGGAAAGGTTATTTATTGGTTACATGCCTAAAATTACCCCAGTTGCTGGAAACTACTCTGATACTTTCAGAAAGTACTCCTACAGCTTATTAAAAAAAAAGGCAAAAAAGGGACATATCTCCCAAGACGAGACATTGGAGCAATGTAATTAATATGCTGACCAATATTTTGATAGCTTTACTGCTTTACAAATACTGAGTCTAACCTCATGATCTATTTCAAGCCATTTGAACATTGTTAGTAAACCCTTTAGATTATGTTTACCTAGTTAAGACCAGGACCCTTTTGATTTTTACAGGGTCAAAGATTTTAATATGTTTATGATGGATAGTTGACCCATATCGATAATACTTTCAGGAGGTTTGATCCAGTACAAAAACGCATAAAGTTTTGAAGTCCTTTCTCGTCTAAACTTTTTATAAACTTTTAAAGATAACCAGCCACAATCTGTTCTTTGAGTTCAAGAACATCAGGAAACTTTAGAAGTTTCAACACTTTTGCAACTGTTGGGTTCTTGTCTTCATAAACTCTTGAACTCTTAGCTGGACTGTTTGTGGAGTTAATGATGAAGTCTTTGGAGGTGATTCATTTGATGGATCAGAAGATAAGTTAGCGACTTGTTTATTTACTTGTAGTAATTTGTGATCAGGTAAACTATCATCGGATGGAGATTCCATTTCAGAACAGCCCACAGCAGTTGTTGGTAACTTCTTGCTGTATATGTAAAATCGTAGAAGTTTTGATCCTGTCAAAGTATATAGGTCTCCAATTGTGCAATCATTGTCCATTCTGCCTCCCATAAAATTTCTGACTTCAAATTGAAAATCTGTTACGTTTCCTCTTTCTGATTTGCCATTCAGGAAAAATACCTTCTTCCCATGTTGCAGGATATCATCTTGCATCCAGGTCTTCGGTGCATTGATGTATCTTACGCCTCCACCATTTAGTGTCCTGACTTGACGATATTCACTACTTCTGTAATCGTAATCAAACCACCCAATTTCAATCTTCCTCTCTTGCTTTTTGGCATTGTCATTCCCTTTCAGCTTTCAATAAAGAATGAAGAACGAATGTACAAAAACAAAGAAATTAAACAACTAAACACTCTTTATTCAATGTTTACTTTTTAGCTCATTTTTTTTCAATTGCTAAATATGTGATAAATAGATTATTATTCACTGTAAATTATTCCTGTACATGCACACAGTTGCTTACATTACTCAGTTGCTTACCCATGCTACACTACACAAGTATTGGTACTCCAGATCTATATAGTGGAGGAAAGAATAAAGAAGAAGAAGAATATGGCATTTTCCATATCGACCCTATTATCAGCCCTTGACCCATATCTATACCTTGGGCTAAAGCCCTTGGTCCGATATGAGAGTCTTTGGCTATTAATTGGGCCGATATGGAAAATGCCATGTAATAATCTTTAATAATACCATTTTCAAAATATATGCAATTAACAGCAAATATGGTCAATTTTGAAGTTTAAGGGGATAAACCCCAAATAAGGGATTGTCGTACGACTTGCCGTACAATGGAGACTTTAGCAGATCTTCTAATTCGGTAGAAGGAATGTTGACTCCTTTAGTCTCTACATGGCCTGGGACTATAATACTAACGGGACTGGAAACCGTTACACCAATCAGTGTAATAATATCTACATCACAGCCGTTAGAACGAGACTTTACCTGCGCTATTTATTGATACGCCATATTGTTTTGACAGTGACATCGTGCCTTGATCTTATAATTTCGGTAATTTGTTTTTCTATTTTATAGTTACAATGTATTAGTAATGATTATCCTTAACATAAACATGATTACTTTAATGATAAAAGATATCCCGATCTTTGACAGTTAATATAAATCACCAAATCCCGCCTTAATTGTAAAAATTAACATATAAAAATTGAAATTTTCAGGATTAAAATAGCGTGGGGACGATGTGGAAAAAAGTATATGATTCATAAAATGTCTTATAACTTTTGATTGAAAAGAATTACGCAAGTTCGGTTTGTTGTAAAGTCATATTTATAGGTGATAGTTTGGATTTGCCTTTTTTTATTTTTTAGTATAATAGTCCCAGATATGGCCAAATAGGCTGTCCACATCTCCAAGGTCTATTTTTTAGTAACGGCAGCCATGTTTTTCGGAAAATGGCTATGTGCGACACAATTTTTTAAGAAAATATACCCTAAAGAGGATTGTGGCAATGTTTCGTCTAAATCCCTTTAGTGGCTTCATACTTTTGTTAACTTAACAGATAAACAAAATGGACACCATTGAGTGATGACAATAGCTTACAAGCACCTTCGGTCCAGGTGAGCTCACAAGAGAAAGTTGTGATGGGGACACAAATTGGTTTAAATTCATATGCATATTATATGCATTCTTGTATGCAACACACTTTCTCATGTTGGTTAACAATCATGTAGAGCGGACACAATTTGGACGGACTGACAATCTAATTACTTTAGGGCTCCCGTTGATAGTCAGCGTGGCCTTAATTAACAGTGTGACATGTGGATGACAAATAGACAGACATTTGTATACCATAAAACTTCCAGCAAAATAATTTAAAGAGCTTATAAACATGATTAAAACTGTGAAAGTATAAATAAACTCATCATAGATACCAGGACAAAATTTAGTATATACGCCAGACGCGCGTTTCGTCTACAAAAGACTCATCAGTGACGCTCGAATCCAAAAAAGTTAAAAAGGCCAAATAAAGTACGAAGTTGAAGAGCATTGAGGACCAAAATTCATAAAAGTTTTGCCAAATCCAGCTAAGGTAATCTATGCCTGAGGTAGTATAAAGTACCCCCAATTATAATGTAGTATTGTGTATTGAAATGTGAATATACATGTAATAATGATAATGTACCTTCTCTTCTCCAATTGTTTGTATTGATTCATCTGATGCATTTCCATTTCTTAAAAATTCAAATACTTCACAGTAGTCATCCATTTCTTTCTGTAAAACAAAGACAAATATCAATATGATAATAACATCAAGAGTAATAACAAAATTACCGAACTGATGAGCAAAAATCCAGGGCAGTAGTCAATAAATAAAAACAATAAAATTTAAAAAATCGATAAATAACGCTTATCAGGGGCAATAACTCTTCCATGGAGAAAACACATACCTTTGAATTCAATTAAATAATATTAAATCAGGCCGTTGCGCAAAAATATGGAAATTCGCCAACAATGGGAGAAAAGATGTTCCCCATTTTGAGAAACAGATAATCGTATGGAAAACTTTACTTTAGTTTTTGGTGTTATGGCTGATTAAGTTATACTCAACCAGCACTGACTTAAACATGCTTACTTCAGACTTTTTCATATTCACGCCGGGTATCCTGGCACACGGAACCGCAATATCCATAGCACAGAGTTCTAGTTCTGTAGGTCAGTAGTGAGAATGTGGATCTAGGGAGTCCTCTGCTTTCAGAGATTGACGGAACCGGGATGGCACATAGATTGTGGACATGTCACAATGAATGCACACTTACTGTCTGTGTATTAAATCTGGACAGAAAGGACAGTAGGCAAATAAAACTCTGTTGAGTCAGAAAATTTCAGTGCGTGAAATTTTATTCATTTATTGCACACATCGAAACAAAGCATGTTTTTCCCAAGATACAGGAATTTACGGTTAATCCAGCTATTTTGGAGAAGGGCAGAACTGTTGCATGGACCATTTGATTTTCAGGGGTGGGGGATGGGTTGGCTTTTCATGTGGACCCAGATTTTTTTCCCCAGCAAATTTAGGGCCAGGATAATTTTATCTAAGAAAACCCAGATGCCTCCCCTCTCCCCCCTCAGAAAAATCAAATGGTCTGTACCTTTGAGGCCCACTTTTCTCTTTGAGCATGTTGAGATCAATTTATTCCACCCTTCCTGGACAAATAATTCCCCCCCTCAAATTTCAGGATATTATAAATAGTCAGGCCCCCTGAAGTTAAAATGGTCGGTCCTTTAGGGATATTTGAACTTGAATCCGGGTCTGTTTGCTCTAATTCACGTTGCCCTAGGACCTGTTCACTCTACTTCTTGTTTGTCCTATGTCCGTTCACTCTGATGTTTCATACATGTTTCATATATTTTATTGTTTGTTGGAAATTCCACCAACTTTTTATCTTGTTTTTGCTGTATATTTTCTATCATTTAATTTATCTGCAAGTTATATAATCACTGTGATACAATTTTATTGTATTGTCTAAATTGTTTTACATGTATATACGTTTGTGTGCTTTGTGATTTTTTTCCCTTCATAAAGTTGTTTTACTGTATTGAGACTTTAAATCAAGGTGTGTCGTGACTTATCGTGTTCTGTATTTGATCACATTTATACATTTTATACATTAACTCGGAGAGAACAGACACCATGTATTTTCTCTTCATAATATATAAATGGTTTTACATTACGAATTTTTGGGCCCCTTTATAGCTGGCTGTTCCATGTGAGCCAAGGCTCCGTGTTGAAGGCCGTACCTTGACCTATAATGGTTTACTTTTATAAATTGTTATTTGGATGGAGAGTTGTCTCATTGGCATTCACACCACATCTTCCTATATCTACATGTATCATGTCTATGTATATATGTTACAGTGAATTTGTATAATCAGGGATTATGTAGAATCCCTGATTTTTATGGGAATATGTAGAATCACTGAAATCATTAGTAATTATATATAATCCCTGAAAATGACCAGTGATTTTACATACTCACTGAACATGTTAATCATGTTAATGATTATTATACAAACTCCCTAATATGATTTCAGGGATAATCAATAATTTAAGATTCCTTTGTTTAATAATCTTATCTTAATATAATAGACAAATTATAATATTTTTCTTTCATATTCCTTTCCAAATGAGATAAATCTGCTTTTAAACACAGAGGGTGATCTTAAAGATATAACTTACAGGGTTTTTAGAAAAAGTTGAAGCTGACTTCACAATTACTAAAGTATTTTTAATTGGAAACGAACCTAGGGCGAACGAAATCCATGGGCGAACGAACCCACCGCAAACTGACCTAGGCCAGGGCGAACATGTAACTAGAGTGAAACGGTCCAGTTACCCTTTAACTTGAAATGCCGGGGTGAGGAGGGGGGGGGATTTGATTTATTTTTCTCAGTAAGAATAAGGATTTATAACGTTGGTGAGACAATGCCAGAACATTTAATTATTCTTTGAAGTGGCATTATTATTCTGTATGAAAGATCTTTGCATACAGCATAATAATGCCACCTCAGAAAAGATCCTCTATCAAATTAGTCTTTTTCTAGTCCAAATAATTATGACGTCTGGCAAGGCTATTTTAATTTTTTTTCTGGGACGCCTTCCTATGGCAAGGCTATTTTAATTAATCCTACATCGTAGGAAGTCATCCCAGAAAAAAAAATAATTAAAAAAGCCTTGCCAGACGTCATAGACGTAGAAAGGCGTCCCAGAAAAAAAATTAAAATAGCCTTGCCAGACGTCATAATTATTTTGACTAGTCTTTTTCCTGAAAATTCAGGATCGCAATAAGTGTTGTTTGTTTCGGAACTTTAAACAAAAGCCCCCCTGTTTAAGATTTAAATGGTCGGTCCTTTATAAAACTTAACATCTTGAATGTGTCGAAGTGACTGCAAACTTCTGCAAAAATAGTGGTGAAAATACGCTATATTCTAACATGTCTTACCTAGTTCATGGAAAGTATAATAAAGGGGGAAGATACGAACCTTATTGTATTTGTATAATACCTCCTACTAAGGAGCATCACCATAAGGTATGCTGTAGAGGAGGACATATTAGCACATTGTTTCGGCCGTGACAGATTAATGTGAGCATTTGCCTATCCAGTTTCAAAGACAGGCCGTAACGGGTCTTACTAACAGAAAGTTAACCATCCCAAAACTTAAATAAACAATACAAGACCATGCTTGCATAATTAAATGCATGCATGTTAGGGTCCCATTAAAACAAGAAATGAAACAAAACGAAACGTAACGAAACGAATTAATAACCGAAACAAAACAAAACACATTGAAATAAAATAAGAATTTGAGTAATACACTAAAAGAGAAATAACTTTATTAGCCTCATATACCATATATATACGAACCCATAAATACATTGACACTCACCATAGGCACTTGTGATCACTTGTCTCAGAATTTTCAAGCTATTATATGTATATCTTTTTTACCAAGAGTTTTTGGAAATCGTTTTTATATATCATATCTCATAACTATATATAGGGTCTATATTTTTGACTGAAATAGTTTAGGTACATCGCAAAATACGCATATAAAAAAAAGAAGAGGTGGTATGCTTCCCAATGAGAAAACTCTCCAAAAGGGACCAAAAATGACACAGAAATTAACAACTATAGGTCACCGTACGGCCTTTTACAATGAGCAAAGCTCATACCGCATAGTCAGTTGTAAAAGGCCCCGAAATGACAAATGTAAAACAATGCAAACAAGAAAACTAAGGGCCTAATTAATGTATAATAAATGAACGAAAAATAAATATGTTTGTTTTATGTGTTACATATTTGTTTTTCGTTCATTTTTTATATAAATAAGGTCGTTAGTTTTCTCGTTTGAAATGTTTTATATTGTCATATCGGGGCCTTCTATAGCTGAGTATGCGGTATGGAATTTGCTCATTGTTGAAGGCCGGACGGTGATCTATAGTTGTTAATTGTGGAGAGTTGTCTCATTGGCAATTATACCACCTCTTATTTTCTATATGTAACACAACAACAAACGACAACCACTGAATTACAGGCTCCTGACTTGGGACAGGCACATACATACATAATGTGGCGGGGTTAAACATGTTAGCCGGATCCCAACCCTCCCTTAACCTAGGACAGTGGTGTAACAGTACAAGTTCTACATAAGACATGTTTGTTTACTGTAAAAATTGACTAATTGACGAATTTGTGAAATTGCTTCACTCACATATTGCCATACAGATTTCTTACCCGTATCATATATTCCTATGTGAATGCACCTATAATAGTGAAACATCCTGATCACATCAAATATTGGAAGTAACTTTCCGGGCTTCTTTATCATGCATATCGAGTGAACAGTCATTCAAACAAGCTTTGAAACACACAAATCATACTTACTCCTTCCGCCGGGTTGCCTGCCACCTCTTGATCCGCCATCTTGTAATCAGTTAACACGTGATAACTAACAATCCGAGATCTCGATTAAACAATCCGAGATAACGATATAATAATCCGAGATCTCAATATAACAGTTTCGTTTTCTCGAGATAACGATATATTAAAGTTTCGTTTTCTCGAGATAACGATATAATAATCCGAGATCTCGATATAACAGTTTCGTTTTCTCGAGATAACGATATATTAAAGTTTCGTTTTCTCGAGATAACGATATAATAATCCGAGATCTCGATATAACAGTTTCGTTTTCTCGAGATAACGATATATTAAAGTTTCGTTTTCTCGAGATAACGATATAATAATCCGAGATCTCGATATAACAGTTTCGTTTTCTCGAGATAACGATATATTTTTTATCGAGATCTCGATATATTAAACCGAGATAACGATTTAATAATCCGAGATCTCGATATAACAGTTTCGTTTTCTCGAGATAACGATATATTAAAGTTTCGTTTTCTCGAGATAACGATATAATAATCCGAGATCTCGATATAACAGTTTCGTTTTCTCGAGATAACGATATATTAAAGTTTCGTTTTCTCGAGATAACGATATAATAATCCGAGATCTCGATATAACAGTTTCGTTTTCTCGAGATAACGATATATTTTTTATCGAGATCTCGATATATTAAACCGAGATAACGATTTAATAATCCGAGATCTCGATATAACAGTTTCGTTTTATCGAGATAACGATATATTTTTTATCGAGATCTCGATATAACAATTTCGTTTTATCGAGATAACGATATATTTTTTATCGAGATCTCGGTAAAACGGTAATGTTTTATCGTGATCTCGAATTAAAAAAAAAAAATTCTAATGTTTTGTGTGTCCCCTTACGGCTTCCGTACAAAACACAACACTGTAACTATCAACAGAAGTTTAAATGCAAGTCGACGAAAGCAAAAATGTGTATTTTAATGTGCATTACTGTAGTAGACTACAATATATGAAAATATGAAATGGTTGTTGAAATTAGAATTGGTGTAATTTAAATGAGACCGTATGAATCTATTGACATCATTTCAAAGCGATATGTAGATCCTTTGATCGAAATATATTACCTCATCAAATGATGCACAAATGACAAAAAATCAAATATCTTTAAAAGATCTTATATATTACTGTTGTAAATACATTTAAATAGTCTATGAACTGTTAAATAAATGTAATATAAAATATAATATTAGAAAGATAAATCAAACTATCGAAAAGTAATAAACTATTTTAAAGGGTTTTAAGAATAAGAGTTTTTACAAATTTATGATAGGTTTTTCGTTTTCTGACCCACTTCAAATATCACTAAAATACATCATTAACTGTTGTATATTTCATTTTGAATTTTCGGTGCATGGGTCTGGGCGTACACTGGAAAACCAAGTGCAAACAAAACTTAATGTATATACTATCTTAGAATAAATGAAGAGGTTTAACTTGTAAGATCGATTGAAGAAGAACGTGTAAATCTGATTTAAAAAGGGGCAAGGAAACTTATATCAAGGGTGATAAAGAGCCAAAAACCAAACAATAAGAGGAGAATAGATAACCACAACGACCTAAGGAAAAAAGATCAAGAAGAAGAAAATCAACAATAACAATTATGTACAATATGAAAAACTATCATTAAAAGAGGGGCGAAAGAAACCAGAGGGACCGTATTCAAACGCATATGTCGAAAATAAACAGACAATTCCATGGTTTAAAAAGACACAGACCAAAAGTAAACAATAGTACATAAAACACAACATAGACAACTAAAGACGGAGTAACACGAACCCCACCAACAACTTGGATGACTATAGAGGTCAAGGATAGAGATCAGAGCGATTACGGAGTCCCCCGCTCGATTTAAAGATGAAGAGTGAAAAAGTTTAGAAGAAACAATTTTTGTACATATGCAAAGGGTGACAGAGTTGAACCTGGGACTATTATAAAACAGTATGGTATGTCCCAGGTTGAACTTAGTCTTTTGGCATGACTTCTCGAATGGACTTTTTTTCTTTCTTAATTTGTAAAGGACACACTACTGAGTGGCGAATGAACATGCAACTTTCTGTAACACTTCTCTTAGCGATTTTACAGTAATAGGATAGCCCTATAATATAAGACGTTGCAGATTCATATTATTTACATTCAACGTTTTTTATCGGATATTTTTTTTTTACTATCAATGTTGAACACGTTGAGGTTCAACATTGATATAAAAAAAAAAATATCCAATAAAAACTGCGCTGAATGATGTAAATGATATGAACCTGCAACGTCTTATATTATAGGACTAAGTAATAGGAGTGAAACACTTTTGCACATATGCAAACTGCTGGCTAAGTCGAACTAGTTGTTTTACCATAACGTATACTTTCGATGTACTAAGTAAGTTAGTTGCATCACTATTTATTCATTTACTTGAGTGGTTTTCTCCCTTGTACGCGACACATATTCCAGTGGCGGTTATTTGATTCTGAAAAAAAATAGCATATGCAGACACCAAGATGTTTTAAAGTTAGAGACTGCAGAATCGACATAAAACAACGGTTGGGTCCTTAATTACTATACGATAGGACAATACAAACGCAACTAGAACCCGGATGGTTGAACACAGGCGTGACGGGATGGTAAGCAATTCCTGTTCATTTGGTATTGTTCCAGGGCCAAAACCTGGTTCATTGGTAATATCGAAAAGGCATTCGGCAATCCTCGGTAGAATCCGCTACTCTCCTTCTATCCTTCTAGATGAGGGTACGGAATCAGCCGAGTTGAGACGAATGATCGAAAAGGTAAGCATATATTATACCCGTTTGTGAACCCTTTAATTAAAATAGGTTAAACATGCAAGCGAAAAAGCGTGCAAATGTTACCAAACTAAAAGAAAAAAGGCTGACCAAGGTTGGAACCACGACTGGTAAAGTAGTAAGTTAGGAAAGGAAACCAGACTGTTCTTGGTCTACTTTTGCATAAAGTTTTCCTTTGTGACCCCCTTTAATTTAAAATAATAAGTCAAACAAATTTGAAAGCATCAAACTACAAATTGTTTACAAAATAACTTTTAAATAGCACGTTTAATTGATAAAAGGTTTTATGATTATAACATAGTTAACCTCCTTAATTTTATGTACTAAAATACATTAACTGATATAAAACCTAATATAAATGATAAACATGGAACTATTTTTGTTATAAAATTTGTTTTTCATACATTAAATTAAAAATTTAAATATTTTTCACAAATAATGTTTACAAATCAATTAAAATCTGTGCTTTTAAATTTTCAACCTATTGTTGTGAAAACTTAATGAAATTTTGTCTGTTTGGGTAAATATATTTTAACTGTGCAAAGTCTGAGACTTTAAAACTGACTGTAAAATATCGCATTTGTCAATATTAAAACTTCTTAATTCAAAACATCAAACACTTTGATCCATGATTAGAAAAAGTATGAATATTTTCTTACACTGGTCAACTTCTTGGTTGCATGAACCAGAGATTTCAATGATTTTAAATATTTTGCAAAAACCAATTCAATATTTAATAAAAACAAGTGTACCACTTTTAAATGTCTTTTTTTTCAAATTTGAGTTAAAGTCTCGAAAAATAAAATAAGTGGCATATTGACACAAAAGAACATCAAAGCAAACACAGTATTTACGACATCTGATGAGCATTTCTGGATAAATCATAGACAAATAAAAAATTACACAAAATAATACAAGTTCAAAGAATGCTCACAGTTGCTGAAAGCAAGCTTTAAGATATGAAATAACGACGTCCTATACAATTTAATTAAATTGTTGACACATACATATGCCTCGCCTGTATGCAACTTTGATAGTTTAACTCGCCTTAATTTAAATTGTGCGAAAATAAATGTCATTAAACAATGTTACATGTAAACTATGCAAAAGATTTAAGACAACGGAAAAATGGGGCAATGACTGAGACAGGACCTAACTTACTTGTCGTTTGTTTATTTGTTACCTATTTGTTTTTCGTTCATTTTTTGTAAATAAATTAGGGCGTTAGTTTTCTCGTTTGAATTGTTTTACATTGTCATTTCTGAGCCTTTTATAACTGACTATGCGGTATGGGCTTTGCTCATTGTTGAAGGCCGTACGCTGACCTAAAGTTGTTAATTTCTGTGTTATTTTGGTCTCTTGTGGAGAGTTGTCCCATTGGTAATCATACCACATCTTCTTTTTTATATTATGATTATTGATATCTCCATCGAAATGATATGTGCCAGTACTCATACAATTGGCCGTTTTAGAATCTAAAGCATCATGGGTAATTTCATTGTTCGTACCCCAAAGTGAAAATAACGTTACGCCATTGGTTGAATTTCGATTTTTTAGGACGTTTTAAACCAATCAAAACGCTTTGGTGTACGCTTTTGAAAATATTACCCAGGATGCATTAGATTTCGAAACGGCCAATTGCCTACCTACAAATATCATCGACTTACTTATTGTGATTACCCTTGAGATAAAATAATTACCAAAAAAACTCAAGTTCAATAGTTAATAGAGCATTGTTGAGGGGGCAGGGCAAAGTTATCGTCAGGAAAATGAAATGTACAAATGCTAATACAACTTTCTGACATCATGTGAAGTTTGATAAAAAAAAATACAACACCTACAGACGCTGAGCAGTTTCCTTTTTAGATGAGTATTCAAGATGCATCATTGGATTTTTGATAATTACTTGGGTGTTTTTATAGTGATTATCTGTTTGCTAGACCATACATTTGATGATAAATTGATTATTTCATAATCTAGGTCTAAACAAGAATGTGCTCCCAGTACACGAATCCGCAACATTTTCTATGTTCAGTGGACCGAGAAATGGGGGAAATCTCTTATTTGGCATTAAAATTAGAAAGATCACATCATATGGAACATGTGTAATAAGTTTCAAGTTGATTGGATTTCAACTTCATCAAAAACTACCTCGACCAAAAACTTTAACCTGAAGCAGGACAGACGGACGGACGAGCGAACGGACGAACGCACGAACACACAAACCAGAAAACATAATTCTCATAAATGGGGCATACAAAAAAAAACAAAATCACCAAACACTTAACCTAGAATGATGAACCCTGCCAGACTGACGTGCAGCTCACCATTATTCCATAGTTTATTTGGTGCCCAAGTAATTTTGGCATATTGCTTACAGTATATAACAATCTAACCTAACCAAACATAGGAACTTCGATCAATGATAGATCAATTGAGGGTCAAAGTCATATGAACGAATAAAACATATTAATTATTCCATACACTAAATATAGTTGACCAGTCGCATATCGTATTTGAGGAATGAAGAGGGGACAAGGGGTTTTTAAACTGCTATGCTCTTTTGGGACAATTTAGTTCTTTATTATCTGTTATTCTGAAAATGCGTTTGCTGTTAGCTGTTATTGATTTATTCCTTGTTAGCTGTTAAAGGACTCTTATTTTTGTTTGTTATCTATTGTTGTAAGAATGTATTGCTGTTATCAAAAATTTGACTGTTAGCATTTTGGGAGCCAATCTTCATTATGCTATGTTTGATGCATTTTTTCTGGTGCCCAGGAAAAATTAACAAAACATAATGTAAAACTTTTTAGATGGAGTTTAATCAACAAATGAAATTTTATCAAAATTTTTGCTGTTATTGGATCCCCCTTGCCCCCTCAATGAACCTTACCACGCAAACTTGTCTAAGTCAAGAACTGTAAAAATGAAAAAATTCTTGATCCATATATTGTGGTTAAAAATAAACATTGTGTATAAGATTCATAACATTTAGTTGAGGAAAACTAATTTAAAAGTCAACTTAGAAAACGGAAACAGGGTTAATTGAATAATAAGTAATAATTATGTTGCATAACATTTGGTGGAGGCAAACTTAAGTTAGAGAATGAAAACAGAAAATTCAGCAATTTTTCCATTGGTAAAGGGTCATAACTCTAGCATGGTAAAAATGACACCACCAAAATTCAAACTTAATCTGTATTTTCAAATTTTGTGGTAATAAGTATTGTGAAAAATTTCATATTTGGTTGAGGCAAAATAAATTTAATAACAACAACCAATTTCCCTGATGAACACAAAATTTACAGACGAATGAGGGTAAAACTAAATGCTCCCTCTGCTACAGCTGGGGCATACAAAATACAACTTTGAAAGAGGGTGTTTCCAAGACAAAGGCTGCCATAAAGTTACCCTTACAAACCATCCCCATTGTGTACCTCCATTTCTTTAGACAATCATTGATTTTGTATTTACATTGTATCATAGATCAAATTTATTGTTCAGAGCATGTTCACTTATGTTAATATGTCTTTTGAAGTACTTTTCCTTTGTTGATGTGGTTTCTTGTTTTTTTTATATAGATTAGACCTTTGGTTTTCCCATTTGAATGGTTTTTACACTAGTTATTTTTGGGACCCTTTATAGCTTGCTGTTCCTTGTGAGCCAATTAAAGCTCCGTGTTGATCATACTTTGAGCTCTAATGGATTACTTTTATAAATAGTGACTTGGATGGAGAGTTGTCTCATAAGCACTCATACCACATCTTCTTATACCTATGTAGTTATCAACTTCACAAGACATCTGATCCAGTGCATCAACAAGAACTAGTAACAAAAACAACATACACTGTAGTGATGAATTTAATATAAATAACAACAATGTAACAAGCTGCAACAAACAAACAAAATAGTATACTCATAATTCAGCACTTAATGCCTTGCACATACATATTCTCATTAAATAATATGATATTTTAACAAGGGAGATAATAGAACAATGGTATCTAAATAAGGGAGACAATTCAATGTTAGAATTGTTTAAATGAACTTTTATATATAATATATTCTAAGTGAGGTTATGCAAAATATTTATTGATGTATTAAAAAATAATTAATTCTGCAAATTTTTTCACTTATTTTATCATGGTGAAACCTGTGAAAGATATTCTTAAACCAAAACTAAATCGTTTTTTTTTTAAGTTTAAAAAATTCAACATTTGATTCTGTAATTTAATATTGTTTAATATACATTTGATTTTTGGATGAATTTGGTCCAAAAATGTACCATCCCCTTTTTATCTGAATAGACAAATGTGTAAAATATAATATCTACGATTAAATTACAACCTTTGTGAACCTGATTGGCACGATAAATCAATAAAAACACCAGACAATAATACCTTTCAGTTAATATAACTACAAAGTGGAGTTAATACAATGTTACATAAGTTATAAATTAACTCCCTTTATAAATTTGCATAGTTTATAAATTATCTCCCTTCATAAGGTTACACAGGGGAGATAAGTTATTCTTCCTAATATATTAATCAGGGTAGATAACTGTCTGCTTTAATATTTAGGAATATTACATAGCTACAAACCAGAAATAAAAGCGACAGTAGCACTAGCACTTCTCGATGGATCCATAGGTGGATGGGGAGAGGGAAATGATAGCACATAGAATTCAAATATACAGAGATCGATCATCCATTCATTAAATTGATGTATTTTTATAACTAAACATTGTTTACTTGATAATTTAGCTAACAAATTAACTGTGTGAGGTGAATTTTGTAAAACTAGTAAAGTAATAAGTATTCAAATTTTGAGGCCTAAGCTTTAAAACAATTATTTGTATTCCTGCTCAAAGACATTCTAATGTGATTCACAAGAGTTACTTCCCTTATAAATGGATGATAAAATGATTTTGAGTGTTTCACTGAATTCTTCATACATTCTATCAAACCTGGTGCAATGAAAACCTAGCATGATCAAATGAATCTTGTTAGAATGGTTATAATTACCATACAAAGTGAAACTGTCCAACCAAAAAAAAAACTGCCCAACACAAAGTTTAAATAATGCCTTTTAAAATTGCATATGAGTTCATGTTGTTAGTATTTTATTTCCAAAACAAATACTTTCAAATTGTATAATCAAGTGAAGATTGAACACAAAAATCTACTCAACAAATAAATAAAAAAAAGCTTGCAGATCATATCATACACATGGATACAATGAAGAAAATTTGGCACATCTTAAACAAAAATAGAGTAAAAATTGGTGGACATGGTGGATAGGACATGAAATTTACCCTCAAGATAACATATAATATTTAAGGATACTGGGGTTGGGTTGGGTTGGGTTTGGGGGGAGGGAGACTCAAACTTGTTGTCAAACTGATATGTACTGTTATTAATACAACATCATACAAAATATCATTGATATATTACAGGTAGTTCTTATCAAACCAACCCAAGGCCAAGAAAAATATATTGCCTACGATAATGTTATCAATGCTGGAAAAGCTATACTTTTGTCAGGCAAGACAAAAATCAAACATTGCAATGAAAGGGCAATATTGTACTTGTATGTACAAAGGGAGATAATTCAAACTTTAAATATTACTTTGACAATGACATCATTGATATTTATTACCAATGTTATTTCAACTGATCGGGCGGAGCTTACGTTTTAATTTGCATAAGGACAGTCTATTAGAAGATGTGTGTCGTAAGGATGATTGCTGTTTTAATTATTACTGATTTCTAATCGCCTATCAGTGTCATCAAAGGAATTTACAAAACAATGGCTGGACACTTCATTGATGAATTTATCCTAAAACACCTATCTATAGATGGACTGGTTTATTGTGAGCGAATCGGTTAAACTCTGCCCAGTCAAGTGAAATAAATAGAGTAATATTAAGAATATATACTATATTGATACACCATGCATAATTAATGTTATTTTCTTGACAAATATGATTGTACAAAGATTGTATGCATTCACATAATTTTGAAACTGGAGTATTTGAGTATATAAATTTCTTGAAAGGAGTAGGTCCGGTAAGGACCGATTTTGGCCTCAAATTTCATGTTCATCTGACGAAAGATTTTGACCACTTTTTAAACACTTAAGTGTCTATTTTATTTGAATTAATTAGTTTATGTGAAAGATTTTAACAGATGTAGTCATTAAAAACGATCCGATTCAAGCTCAAATATGAAAAATCTACCTAATATGCCGAAAAATGTCACTTTTCAGATGGTTTTTGGTAAAAATGAAAGTGGCCGCATCCGTGTTCATCCTCAACCTTTATATATGTTATGTATTATCATAAAATACAACTTACATTTCAATATTAAGGATGAACACGAATGCGGCCACTTTCGTTTTACACGAAAACCGTCTAAAATTTAACTAAAATGCTAGAATTATGAGGATTTCAGTAATTTAGCATGACTTAATGGTGCTAGTACCGGATATATGTGCATTGTATTGTCAAAAACAGCCCATATTTATGTAGCAGAAGCATTCTACTGTCCAATAAATAACTAAAGGTTTACATTTTAACAATTTTGTAAAACTGCTTTATTTTGGGGCCAAAAAGGGGTCTTACTGAACCTACTCCTTTAATAGGTAGCTATAGGATTCGTAGAATGGTTTGCTTAATGCTTTGTGTATATATCAAAAATGGTGATAAAATCTAGTAAAATGACAATATCATGCCAACCTTATGATGTATATGTTTGGGACATAGAAAAATAAAAATCTACACACAAACAGGTTAATTTGTGGTTTTATGCTCTAAACCATCCTATCCTGTGCTGAAAAAAGAGATATTATTCTGTATTTATTTGCACACTTTTTTGTCCTAAGGTCATATCTGATCTTTATTGTCTTCTACCTTTTCCTAATCAAGCAGTTACTGTAAATTAAGGCGGTACCTAACACTACAGGGAGATAACTCTGTAAAATCAGCTTAACGTTTTGATTACACTGTGTTGTAAAGGGAATATTAAGCTTCTCAATGATCAAATTCTGTGTTTTTCAAACTGCTATATAACCAGTGTAATTTTTCTGATAAAATGGTTGGTTCAAATTTTTAAAATTTATATATTTTTGTAAAAGGGTCAAAGTAAATACTTTGTCAAAATTTTAAGAAAATTAAACGAGCCATATTAATTTTAGTTAAAGTGTTGGGTACCACCTTAAGAAGTTATTGCAATTTTGTCACTTAAGTTTTTTGCGATATTGAGAAAAGTCCTGTTTATTTCATATAAAAAAACTTGTCTTACAATGGCAGACAGATCCATACACTTACATACAAGTGTGGTTCAATCTAAGAGCAATCAAAATACTTCTACATAAGTTATTATTCTGAAACTAGAAAAATGCTTGGTTCAGGCCCCTTTAGGCCCCTAATTACTAAATGGTTAGGACCATCAACCCCTAAATCAATCTCAACCTTCCTTTTGTGGTATTGAACCTTCTTCAAAAGATTCATAGAGATCCATTCATTTCAACGTAAGTAATTGTCCGGAAACCAAATGTGTCTTCGGACGATGATGCAGAGGACGACATCTTAGCATTATAGGAACCCCGAAAAAATGTTGCCGTCGTATAAAAACATCACAATAATTTCTAAATTTACAGTATTCCATAATGTTTAACTACTACATAAAAACAAATCTGAATTAATCGTAATGTTATGTATGGATTGGATTTCTCCTATAATATACATGTCTCTCAGACACCCACAAACACAGTTAGCTAGGGTACATACTCATTGTGATGATGTAAAAACAATGACTTTCACAATCTGAAGTATTTTTATACTTTGTTGAATATGATCAGTGTTTATCAATAATATAGTGATGAAATTAAGGGAAAATAAAATGTATTTTGATAATTTTAGAATTAATGTTTGAAAATCAGGTGTGTACTATCATAATTTCCTCTACACAGTGGGTTATTTTATATGAAAGAAAATGAATTTGAAGTATATAAAAGTTCAGAAATTAAAACTTGTCATTTGACAAAAAATTCTGCAAGAAGTTTTTGATGATTTCTCAAGGGTTTTTAAAGAATATTTTTTTAACATTCAGTCTCTAAGTCTAATAATTTTAAGGATTTCAATGCTAAATATGAATCCTAATTTTTCTTAAATAAAGAATTTCTATCATTATAAAGTACAGTAAAAATCAACATAATTAAGATTCGAAGCCATCTTTTCTGGAATGTAAAGAGTAAAGAATTGTGCCCTTTATTTATCCTCTGAATTTTCTGTTTTCACCAATGAACTATCACATGTATATTTTGATTCCAAATTTTGTTCAAATTCCGGTGGACTCTTCATGTCTGTTTTAGAAGTGGTCACAAGAGAAACTGTCGTCTGCTGTGTGTGTTCAGTTATAGCACTTGAAGAAGAGGCAACCACACTGGGATCATCAGTGTGTTTGTCCAAGACTGACTCCATGGGAGTCGAATAATCTTTTCCTGAATCTGATTCAGTAACATCATTAACTTCTGTTTCCATGGAAACAAAATCTTCCTTTTTCCTAGCTTCACTATCTGTTGAGTTAGAATGTGTTTCCATGGCAAAAGCTTTTTCACTTGTGTCATCTTTTGAACCTGACTTTGTTACCATAGGAACAGTCTGCTGCTGGTTCAAATGTTGATCGATATGTTGTTTTAGGACATCAGAATGTGCAAATGTTTTACCACATAAACCACACACATATGGCGTTGCCTGTCAATCAAGGAAAGAAAAGATACATGTATATAGTGATATTAAACAGAACTTAATCCGCTTTAATGCCGTTCTTAAATTTTATTAGAGATTTAAGGCTATTTGAAATTTCCTGATGTTTTGTCTAAGGCGTACACATATTCACCATTTTTAAACATCTACTTAAAACCAGATAACTGCAGCTTTAAACAATATTTATCAAATCAATTTCATTTTAGATGAATAGCTGACATTTCAAATTTAGGGCAATCAGTCAAAGAATTACTAAGAAATACTTCTTTGAAATCATTTTTTAATTCAGAAAATTGGCTGAAAATCGTTGTCTGTTTTTCAGTCTGTTGCGGTAAGTGCCAAAATTTTGTCTTAGTTTAATAAATAATCATAATAATTTACCGTCATATTTCTTCCATTTCACCCATTATTTGAAGTTTTTACACCTCAAAATGATAAAACACCTCTCTACCCTTCTTATGAATTTGCATGCAATTGTTAAAAAGTATGAAGTTTTCTTATGCAGCATGCAAAGAGAAGCATGCACACCATTCAAGATAAAAGGTGTATACATCTCATTCTAACAGTCATTTTTTTTCAAAAATAGTGTGATTTTCAATTTTTCTTCAATTTTAGTTGATTAAAGAGATGTTTGTCAGACAAAGTGACATGTCTCAACTCTATATTGGTTAGAACTGCATATTTTTTTCACTCTCTTTGTTATCTTTCATAGTAGCTTCATTGGCAATCACACCACATCTCCTTAATTTTATAATGTTTGAGTTAATTTTAAAGTTTGTATGCAAGGTTTCAAGTTTTGAATTATTTTGGCAAAAACATTCACTAATATAAACAGAAATCAGTTTTAGAAATGGTCATCTGGATAAAATTTTTACAAATGGTAGTTTTTTTTAACATTTATCTTACCTGTGCATGAGACTGTAAGTGAGTTTTCAGTGACTGTGCGTTTGTGAACCCTGCATCACAATATTCACACACATAAGGTCGTAGTTCAGCATGAATTATCAAATGATTCTGAAAAATATAATTTGTTTAATGCTTCATCAATAACTTAGAGTCTCCATGAGAAATAAAATCTAGTTATTAAACAACAAGTTTGCATTTTTTATAACAGGAGCAACAAAAAAAATCATAATATGAAATTGTTTGTTTTTGTGTTATGATATTGTATTTTAATTACGCTATTTTAAATATTAGTTTGTTGTATTTTCTTTACACAAAATTCAATTATACACCTTTACTGACATGTGTACAATCTCCTGGCTAATCAGAGCCATATTTTGTTTTACAATTGCTTGATTTTGTTATCAATACCTGTATGCACAGAAAGTTCTTGTTCAGTATTTTCCTTTAAAAAGTAAGTTTATATTCTGTATAGGCATCATCTTTGGATTGCATTTGCACATAATAAAATAATCAAAGAACAGTCTGCACCGTTAGCCACTAGTCCGATGCCCCAGACTAGTAAATATTGATTCGGACTAGTAATAAATTCCTAAATTTTATATAGTCATATATGGACAGGTTTTGATATTAAGTTTCCGGACTAGTAGATGAAAAAGTTTTTGGCGCAGACTGAAGAATGTGATTGTGATGTATGCCTCATTATATGCAGCTAAGATGTTTTAAGTTTTGAGTGTCCTATAAATTTTTAGTGGAATGTTGTTTAAGTTGCAATTATACCAGATATCCTTTTTCCATTTTTATTAAAAAATATAGAAACCACCTGTCCACTTCAAAGGGGGAGGGGGGTGGTACAAGCCAGAATTGTTGACCTTCCTAAATCATGATTAAAATTATTTTTTCATTGAGAATTACCTTCAGATGTTCCAAATTAATAAACCCTCTTCTGCAAATCCCACACAGATGTGGTCCATTGTCAGAACTTTCATCTGCTTGACCTTTTGAACTGTCATCCTTGACAGCATCTGTATTATCAATTTCCATTGTTTCCTGTTTCACTTCAACAGCAACTGGTTTACTAGGAGAGAGATCATTTTTGCTTAGCTCTGTGGGTGAAGAAAGAAAACGCTTTCTAGATGTAGGTGTAAGTTTTCCACTTTCAATACTAACACTACTTTTCCTACTTGACTGGTACGTTGCACTGGTATCTTCACTTCTGTTTTTCATAAGCTCAAGCAATAAATTCAGAAATAATGCTGAATCAGATGCTTCTAATGTTCCGATGAAATGTTCTAGTTTTTGGAATGTACCATGAGGTATTTTACCAAGGTGCTCCCAATTTAAGACATGAGCCCTTGACCTCAGGTGTTTGGCCAAGTGACCTTTAACCCTAAAAGCAATATCACAGTCATCACACTTGAATGGTCTTGGATTTGCAGAGGTGGGTATAATGATGGGTTGCTGTAGCATAGTCAAATGGGACTCGGTTTGTTCATGAACTTTAAGTAGATCATTGGACGTAAATCGTAATTTGCACTTTTCACATTTATAATATTGGTCTAAGAAGTGTGTTTTTCTGTGTAAAATTAACTGTTGGTGTTCTTGAAATCTCTTTGAACAAATTTCACATATGAATTTTCCTCCTTTTGAAGACGCAATAAGATTTTGTGATACGGCTTTCTCATGAATTAAATCTGTGTGTGTTTTTACTGTAACTTCTTTGATAAATTCCACATCATCTGATTCGTCAACATGATTTTCTGACAATGTTACATATTTTTCTTCTAAAACTTTTCTATCCTCTTTTCCTACATCACTTATCATTTTTGATTCTATTTCTTGACTTTTGATTGGCTCACTTTCAATCTCGATTTCATGTTCTATACTAGCTACCAATATCGTTTCATTTGGATTGTTTCCAGGTGATGTTGCCATAACAACAAGCCCATCTTTTGTTATGGTAGCCATATTGGGAAACGGATGACTGAACTGAAATGCTGGAGATTCAATACGAAGTGCTTGTTTTGAATTTCGAACTGCATTTTCAGTTAATTTAAAAAGCTTAGCAAGGTCAAATGACCCCTGTTGTCCCTGTTGTTTTGGTGAAACACCAGGAGTTCTCCTCATTGGAGGCATGTATCCACCAAGAGGAACAGTCACAAAAAGATCTTTTGGTCTTTCTGGTTTCTCACTAGATAATTTTTCTGGTAAATTCTCTTTTGTCTCTGCTTTTGAGTCTTTGGATATATTGGATGAATCTGTATTATCTGTGTCAGATAGAATCTTTTTACATACAGACTCTGGAGAAGAGGAGACAACCATTACATTGCCAACAGGTAGTGAGGCGCTGCTTGGTGGTAAAATCTAAAAATAAATATTGAAACTTTTAAAATGAATAAAACAATTCACCTACTCCAAAAAATTAACAAAAATGTCTTATAAATATGCAAGTTCGCAAGAAAAATTATTGACAAATGACATATAAACTGTTGACAGAGATATGTTACGCCTTTGTTTTTGTTTTTTATATTTATAATATAATGCAAATGTTGAAATTAAAATGACAGTTCTTTAACATGCAAACTATACAAAACATTCAGAAACAGCATGTCATAGCCTTGACCTCTTGACCTATCAACTTTGTCAAGGCAAGTCAGAAGATGTGCCTTATATGTGTGAAGTTTGACAAAAAAAATGTTTGTAAAAAATCAAATAAACTGTTAATACAGAGATAAGATTGCCTGCCATTTAATTTGATCATAAAATGCAACTGTTGAAATTAGAATAGCAATACTTTAACATGAAAGCTATGCAAAATATAAGTCATTGAATCATGACTGAAGGTTCAGGGTCAAATAGAGATATGCCAATGTTAATACAACTACATACCAAATATCATTGACCTACCACAAGTGGTTCCACATTAACTTACCTAATCACAAGAAAGTACATGTAAACAAAGCAAAAATTTCAAAGTCAATAGACCATGACTTAAAGTGTGGGCCAAACAATCTATGTGGAATTTATATGTGCCAATGATAATTCAACTGCATACCAAATATTATTGACCTTCCACTTGTGGTTCCTTATAAATTGACCTAATCACAAATACAGTACGGGTAGGGACTTATTTTTATGGATGCCTTAATCCGTCTAGTCGGATATGAATAATCCGACATTTTTATGGTAGGTAGTATGTTCATTAAACAACAGATCCAGGTGTGAATGGTCCTTTCATCTTAATCCGTGTTGCTAGAATTACGGTTCACCGATTTCAGAATCAGATTACCTGTAATTTTACCCTCTCAGTCATTTTATTGATTATATTAGTTCTACATCGTATTTGACATAAAATATTTTTACAAGTGAAGTACTGGAGAAACCTTTGTTTAATAAAAATAGCCTATTTTTGTTAATTATGGTTTTGATATTTCAACTGCTAATATTTATTTTCTTTGTTCCTAAAAATTATTTTTATTTTATGTTCCTTTTCGGTTTTTTTTTTCTTATTTGTTTGCATAAATTTTTTAAACATATATATTTTTACATGTATTCTATTTCTTGAAGCTTACGGTTATTTTTATTTTACTGATTTATTTTCCACGTAAATCCATTGATTAGCAGAATGCTGTCTCAAGTGCTGCTGCATACGTTTGAGTTTGACGCGGTCACATGCAAAATATTTCTATAATTTGTATTTAATATTCAGTCTGTTGTGTCAGTTCCGAGATAAAAATAATTACAGTGAGCAACACTTGTATATTATTAGTAGCTTGATGATTCTTTGTAGTTTTTACTTTTTACTGTAAACAAATATTGTCCGAAAGTTGGTGTTGTATGACTAAAATAGAACGCAAATAATAACACTAGAAGAAAATATTGATTCTTCCCGGGCATAAGTTTATTTTAAGATTTCCGTGTTTGTTCATTATGCTAAATTAATATAATTGATCTGCATTTGGGGGTAGGGGTAAAATGGGTCCGGATCTCGAAATCCCGGGCTTAAAAACACGAAGTCCCAAGGTCCCGAATTCAAATAAATTTAAATCCCGACATCGCGAAAAAAGAATTCCCAGATCCCGAAAGGGTTAATCCCGAAATCCCGAACTTAATTGCATAATATTAATTTACGCACAATCCATGTAAAAAAGGAAACTTGTATGTTATATTTTTTATAGCAATCTAAAAAGAAAAAATTGCCGTGAAAAGACAATTCCATGATACACATATCAGTGATCAACAGTTTGCACGTGGTTGAACTTTAACTTGACTCCACTCGCAATAATATTGAATGCTAATAAAAGATATTAAAGATCGATTTTGTCCACTGCACGAGATTTTTATATGGCGGGAAATGTCGTAACAGTAAACACAGGTGACCTTACTGACCTACCGTGGGAAAATTCATTCATGATTAAATTTGATGTTGAATGATTGACATTTATTGTGTTTTAGTTTTGAGGCTCTTGATCGATTTACCAGAATAGAAATTTAATCGATTTACATACATGTATAATCAAAACACGATTTAGTCTTCTTTAACTATTTTTGTTTTATTTTTATCAGTCATTTCCCGGATTCCCATTTAAATAATATATTTGGAGACCTCCTTTAAACTTCGGAAATAATACAACATCGATTTAAAAAATCATACTGACTGCGCGAGCTTTAGAATGACTAGAAGTACGACGAAAAAGTAAAGACAGCTGATCATGACTAGTACGACTAGCCTTCAACCCCATTGGGGTATAAATGTGCATTTAGTCAATAAACTATATAAGGTTAAACTTTGATTTTCGTGTATCGATTTGATAAAATTTGTAAAATATATTTATAACACCGGCGATTTTCATAAAATATTTCAGACATGAAAATAGAAAGGCATATTTATATCGAGTGTCAACAATTTTAAATAAAATAAAAAAAATAGGAATCGAAATATGATCTCGGCGTTATAAATATTGTATTAAAGGAAACCAATTGTTTGACTTTCAAAGAGATTAACGGGAAATATGTCAAAATAGAAAGCACGAGTGATCTGTCTGACCAAAATGTTTCACTTGCGAGAAATGATTGACAGGTGTGAATAGATGTAGAGGCTCCGACGGGGAAAGTTGTATCAAAAGGAAAATAACTTAATTCACAATGCCTATACATATTTCATAAATACGATATGTTGGCCTTATACTTAAAATTGAGTTTCTTATAATAACATATAAAGGAACAGGACGTTAAAAGCGGGAAATAATATAACCATCAACGAAAACTCGTATAATTTACGGGATTGAAGTCTCAACAATTTGATTTAAACTTCTATTGAAAACAGTCTTGGTTGTTATTAGGCTTATTATTTTGAATTAGATGAAATATTTACGGTTTACAAATACAAATACAAAATAGTTTATTGGCACAAAACTATTGAAATAATTGGCAACACAATATATTGTTAAAAATCGTCTTTATTTCATTTTCAAATTATAAAAAAAATAAAATTATATTCAATTTTAATTTTTATTCTTATATTTAATTTGAATTTTATTTCTTATATTTAATTTTAATTTTAATTCTTTCTCTTTGAATACAAAACAATATTTTACATTTATCTATCCTCCATAAATACTAATATATCTGTACAGGTAAAATTTAATTCTAATCAAGCTGGTACAGATTGATTTACGACCTTCCACTTGGATATTGCACAGCAGGTGTTTATTACACTGGGACAACTGTCCGACCAGTCTGACATCTAGACGGATTAAGGCATCCATAAAAATAAGTCCCTACCTGTACTGTAAATACATTGTTGACACCCCTGTGGCCAATAGAAACAGCACATATGTCTTTCTTTTTTACTTTGCCAAGGTGAGTCAACAAAACCCAAAATATTTCCTTTACCTCTTTCAAAAAAACTCCCCTGCTTCCTACCTTTGCTTTTTCATTATCCATGGACTCTGAAGTTGATAACTGGACTCGGGGTTCTCCTATCAACCAATATGGCTGCTCAACTGAAATGAAACAATAACATAGTTTATATATTTCCATCTATGTTTCTGTAAAAAAAACCAACATTCAATTAAAAACAATTACAAAATGAGGATTAAGGTGGTACCCAACACCTTCACTAAAATTAATTTGGCTCGTTTAATTTTCATAAAATTTTGACAAAGTATTCACTTTGGCCCTTTGACAAAAATATAAAAATTTCAAAAAATTTGAACCAACCGTTTTATCAGAAAAATTACACTGGTTATATAGGAGTTTGACAAACACTAAATTTGATCATTGAGAAGCTTTATATTCCCATAACACATTTGTAACAACACAACGTAATTAAAACGTTTATCTGATTTTACAGAGTTATCTCCCTGTAGTGTTAGGTACCACCTTAACAGGTAGCCTTAAACTATGTCAACACTAGCGTTTCATATCCTGAACATGGAAAGACAACTCTGATTGATTTTGTTATTTTGTGTGTGGCCATTTTACTATAATTATTTGCTTCAGTATTGAATAAGATTGAAGAATGTGTTTTGTGTTGATTGGCCTGACATTGATTGCAATAAACAAGTTTAGATGATTTTCATCTGAACTAATTTCAATCATCATTTCAAACAAAATAAATTCTGTTCATATTGTTTGTCTATGCCATTTTAAAATCTAAAGTAAGCTTTCTTGTATGTTTTTTGTTGCATTGAAGATCTATTGGTTGCCTTCAGCTGTTGTCTGCTCTTTTGTCTGGTTGTTGTCTCTTTGACACATTCCCCATTTTAATTCTTCATTTTATTTGTCATTTGTTTGTTATATTATTCATTATCATACATGTAAATCTTATGGAAGTACACCACTAATTAATGGCCCCATTGCTTTCTATGTTAAATTCCTCAATTTCGAGTGGTCACAGCTCTTTTATCTTAAGTTCAAATAAAGTGACAATCATTGCATGTCAAAGCAACACCTTCTGGTGTCCTGTACTGAAAAAATCAACATACCTTACATGGCATATAAGAAAGAACTGGTTCCCGGAACAACGGATGTACCAAAACAGGTACTTCCGATCTGACAAAAAGGCAAAATGTACCCTCCTTTTTAAATTTCATGCCATTTTTTTATTATTCAAATTTATCAGTCAAAAATTGTTCTACAATGATCACCAGTCATGCAGCTTTCATTTAATACCAAAATTAATAAAATACTCTAAATATTTTGAAAGTTATGTCCATGCATAGGAACTATTTTGTGTTAAATATGTACTACTTTCTGGTATGTGCTTTCTGGCCAGGCCTGAATTAGTGGTGTTACACCTTATGAATAGTTAAACACATCCAAAACATTGTTATATTCAGCAAGAGGAAAAGTTACTTTTATTTTAATGCAGATAGACTGAACTGTTGATATCTCCTGATCTGCTGATTTATTAAAACCAGAAAATGCAATGTTTCATCGCAAAACATCAGCATACTGATATGTCTTTCATTGCTGCTTAGGGACGACATCAAAAGTTCAATGTAGGATAAAAAACTTAATTCACATAGTTTTTTCACTGACCCCCCCCCCCTCTTAACTTAATTTAGGAAAAATTGATTTACCTATATGGATATAGGTAAAAATCGATTTTGGATTAACAAAACTTGCAGCAATGTTGACCCCCACCCCCAAACTATTTGATTTTAAGTTTTTTATCATACATCGATCTTTTGATGTCGTCCCTTAGTTCAAATTTATACAATATGGATACATGTAATTACCCTTATCTTGACTGGTTCCTTGACTAGAACTGGATTTCTGCTCAGCTAGTGCTAGCAAACTCTTGGCCACCTCCGACTGCAAACCTTCACTTTTATCTAAAATTTCAAAATAAATAGTTCAATCATACACTAAAAACCTTTTGCCACCTTTATTTCAATTTTATCCGTAATTGTTGTATCTTTTGTTTGCTAGCTTATAGCTTGTTTACCGCTTTTTTCTTAAAATTATAAAACAAACAAATAAAATCAAAGATCCTTTAGAGTTGGAAGCAAGCAAGAAAATTATTTCACAAATTTTTATAACAGGGTGTTTTATAGCAGACTGTTTTGTATCGGTTTATCTCCTTGTTGAGGGCCACATGGTGGATTTTATCATAAATGGCTTGGATAAAGGTTCAACAGACATTAAAAAAAATGTACCTGAACTACTGGAGTCTTTCCTTGAACTGAATCCATACACTGTGCCTAAACTGAAAAACAACACAAAAACTTAGTATAATGTTTAAATATAAACAAGAGGCTACCATAACAAAAGCAAACTAGATTTGTATTATTTATTAGTATCATTTTCCAATCAAGGACCATCACCAGTGGCGGATCCAGCCATTTTAAAAGGGGGGGGTTCCAACTATATGCTTCCATTCAAATGCATTGATCGGCAAAAAAAAAGGGGGGGTTCCAACCCCCGGATCAACCCCCCTCCCTCCCCCCCCCCCCTTGGATCCGCCACTGATAACATCAACAGCAAAAGTAAAATCATCAAAAGTGAACTTTGCTTAAATGTGTTTTTATCAGCACACCTGTAACAATATATCAAAATTAAGTAAGCATTGGTTGAAGACTTAAAGTTAGTAAACAGGAAGTTGATAAAAGATTGACCTGAAAACACATAAAAATGTATACATTTGTAGCATGCTACCATGAAACATGAAAAAAGATTTCAGCTCGGATTTGTATTTTCTGAGAAAAATGTGACAAAATTTATATACATGGCCATGCTTGAAATTTAAAGTATTTTGTAAACAGTAAATTGATTAGCATTTAATGTTAAAGCACATTACACAGCAGTGACAGCACCACATGCTTCCAACACACAGAAGGCTGAGAATTGTAGTTCCTAAGAATAACACAATGAGGATCAATGGGATAAGCTTGACGCAGGATTGCCGATTTTTTGTAAGGGTGACATGTGAAAGTCAAATTATTGTGTCGTAAAAACGGGAAATGGGAAATGACCAAAAAAAATGAGATTTGCTTACGTACATAGTGTAAGCGAGATACCGGAATCTGACAAAACAGTAAGCGGGATCCAGGATCGGAACCCCCAATGAGACACCCATGAAACTAACAGAGGTAAACAAGAATACCCCCTCCTTAGTTTTCTTGTTTGAATTGTTTTTAAATTGTCATTATGGGGCCTTTCAAAGCAGTATCTCTACAGTATGTGTTTTGCTCAATGTTGATGTCAACTGTTGAACTATAATTGTTAACTTAAATGTCATTTAGTCATTGGTAGAGAGTTGTCTCATTGGCAATCATACCATGTCTTCTTCTTCCTACAAATTAATATTCTTCCACTTTCAAATATAACCCAGTCTTCACACTGAGTGGCAGCCCAGGCAGCCCAGGCTTGTAAAATTGCTCTCGAGCCTGTAAAAATCATATCTACAGGCCAACACAATCTAACTAAAAATTTTCAAAAATTGAGCTCTGGGCCTGTAGATTTAACAGTTCATCGCGAAGACTGATAACCAGGTGCTCCAAGGGGCGCAGCTTTATACGACCGCAGAGGTCAAACCATGAACAGTTGGGGCAAGTATGGACACAACATTCAAGCTTGGTACAGCTCTGAATTTGGATTGTGATCAAATTTTTGACATATTAAAGAACCTTAGTGAGCACGCTCACATACCCCACGTCCCCACATTGTCATTGGAGAAATTAAATAAGTATAAGAAAAAATATTGAATAATAATTTCCTGTCAATACACATAGTATGTCCTTATTATCTACAAAATTTCATGAAATTCTGTTGTGTGTTTTCAGAGGAGTTGAGATGACAAACTGTTGCAGAAGTACATTGAAGCAAATAAGTTCAAAGGGGCATAACTCCTAGAAAAAAATTGAACCGTAATTTCCTGTTGATATGCACATCTACATAGTATGTCCTTATTATCTACAAAGTTTCATGAAATTCTGTTGTGTGGTTTGAGAGGAGTTGCGATGACAAACTGTTGCAGTAGTACATTAAAGTACATAAGTTCAAAGGGGCATAACTCCTAGAAAAAAAATTGAATCGCAATTTACCGTCGATATGCACAACTACATAGTATGTCCTTATTATCTGAAAAGGTTTCGTGAAATTCTGTTGTGTGGTTTGAGAGGAGTTGCGATGACAAACTGTTGCAGTAATACATTAAAGTAAATAAGTTCAAAGGGGCGTAACTCTTAAAAAAAAAAAATTGAACCACAATTTCCCTTCGATATGCACAACTACATAGTATGTCCTTATTATCTGAAAAGGTTTTGTGAAATTCTGTTGTGTGGTTTGAGAGGAGTTGCGATGACAAACTGTTGCAGTAATACATTAAAGTAAATAAGTTCAAAGGGGCGTAACTCCTAGAAAAAAAATTGTATCGCAATTTCCCGTAGATATGCACAACTACATAGTATGTCCTTATTATCTGAAAAGGTTTCGTGAAATTCTGTTGTGTGGTTTGAGAGGAGTTGCGATGACAAACTGTTGCAGTAATACATTAAAGTAAATAAGTTCAAAGGGGCGTAACTCCTAGAAAAACAAGAATGTGTCCTCAGTACACAAATGCCCCACTCGCACTTTCATTTTCTATGTTAAGTGGACCATGACATTGGAATAAAAACTCTAATTTGGCATTAAAATTAGAAAGATCATATCATAGGAGACATGTGTACTAAGTTTGAAGTTGATTGGACTTCAACTTCATCGAAAAACTACCTTGACCAAAAACTTTAACCTGAAGCGGGACAGACGGACGAACGGACGGACGGACGAACGAACAGACGAACGGACGCACAGACCAGAAAACATAATGCCCCTCTACTATCGTAGGTGGGGCATAAAAATTGAATCGCAATTTCCCGTCGATATGCACAACTACATAGTATGTCCTTATTATCTGAAAAGGTTTCGTGAAATTCTGTTGTGTGGTTTGAGAGGAGTTGGGATGACAAACTGTTGCAGTAGTACATTAAAGTAAGTAAGTTCAAAGGGGCGTAACTCCTAGAAAAAAAATTGAATCGCAATTTCCCGTCGATATGCACAACTACATAGTATGTCCTTATTATCTGAAAAGGTTTCGTGAAATTCTGTTGTGTGGTTTGAGAGGAGTTGCGATGACAAGAAACAGGACTGACGGACTGACGGACGGACGGACGGACAGGTCAAAAACATTATACCTTCCGCAACTTCGTTGCGTGGGGTATAAATATGAGTTTCTGACACAAAACAAATGTCTAGATCTTACAAATCTATTGTGCAATAGTGTGCAATTGAAGATTTCTTCTTCAAACATTTCATAAATTTGGAATTTGTGAAATTTTTGCAATAAGTCCTAAACCTGACATTCCTTTATACATAATTTACAAGAAGTGTAAGGGAGGTAAATCAGAACATTGTAATGTTAAATGTTTTTGAATTACCTCCCTTACACTGCTTTTAAATTGACTCAATTGTCCATTGACCAGAAAAAACTAGTTATTCCCCTTTTGCACCAATTCTAAAAAATTTGAGCAATAACCCCCAATTAACTTACCATCCCTTCATGATATGGAAACTTGTGGTATAATTTCAAAGAGATTCATACACTAAAACATAAGTTATTGTTTGAAAACTACAAAAGTGCTTATTTTGGGCCCCTTTTTTGCCCCTTATTCTTAAACTGTTGGGACCATAACCCCCAAAATGAATCCCAACCTTCCTTAAGTGGTATTGAACCTTCTGGTAAAATTTTTTAGAGATCCATTCAATAAAACAAAAGTTATTGTCCAGAAACAAAATGCGTCTTCGGACAAAGACGCAGACGACATGATACCATTATACGACGCAATTTTTCACACAAAAACATTACATATACTACCTAGATGACATCTTGGAATCAGATCTTCCTAAAGTCTTGCTTTCTGTAGTGGCTGTCACAGAAACATGATCAGGTAGAAGCTTGGCACACATGGCTGGTCTAGATGAAAACAAACCTGCACCTGATGAAGAATTTGACAAGCTGCAAATGAAAAAAATAGTTTTGAATACATATATTATAATAATACAAAACATAAGAAAGGAAAGCACACTTTGAGGTTACCTCTAAAAAAATTAAAAAACAATAGTTGAACTTGGATAAATTAAACTCTTATGTACCGGTATACTTAAATCTTGGAAGTTTAGCGATCTTAAGGTGGTACCCAACACTTTCACTAAAATTAATTTGGCTAGTTTAATTTTCATAAAATTTTTACAAAGTATTTACTTTGACCCTTTTACAAAAATATAAAAAATTTAAAAAATTTGAAGCAAGTGTTTTATCAGAAAAATTACACTGGTTATATCGCAGTTTGACAAACACTAATTTTGATCATTGAGAAGCTTAATATTCCCTTAATAACACAATGTCATTAAAACATTTAGCTGACTTTACAGCATTATCTCCCTGTAGTGTTAGGTACCACCTTAAATACATGTATGCAGAATATCATAAAGAGAGTATTTTGTCATTGCTAGTGTGGCAGGGCAATGCTATCATTAATGTGAGAATTATATCCATGCACAAAAATTTTCTAAATGTATTGAATCATGAACAATAACAACCTCTGATATTCATATGAACAGTATTCTTCATGTATATCTAAACTTGTAAAAATTTGTTTGATTTAAACAAAATCTTTAATATAAAGTATTTCAGTGCAGGCATAACTTTTCATATCTTACATACCTAATTTCTACGTCTTTTGAAGTTTCATCTGATTCATCCATTCTAATATCATCACCATTGTCCATGCTATCTAGATTCTCATCGTCTGCATCCATAACATCATTTTCATCTTCATCGTCCTCCATCGGTTCCCCTTCATCGCTCTCTTCATCTGCATCGTCAGTGTCCTCTTCATTTTCCTCATCTCCTGTCTCAGCCAGTTTTGTTTTGATTTTTGCTTTCTTTGAATATTCACATTGCAATTTCAAGGCTTCTTGATCAATTTGTGATTCATCAATCTGGGTTGGAACAGGAACAATCCCCTTTTCAACACATTTTTTATGGTGGGATTTAGATTTCATGTGTTTTGTCAGATTACCTTTTGTTTTAAAAGAAAATCGGCATGTTTTACAATGGTATGGTCGAAGGTTAGTATGTGTGCGGATGTGCTTTTTAAGCATGCTTGGTTTTTTACATCGAATTCCACATTTAGAGCAGACATATTTACCTCTCCCTCTTCCTCTGACATATGTGTAATCTTCCAAAGACTTAAATCCTCCTTCTACACCAGATATCTTTTGCCGCTTTGCAGATGGACTAGACGTAGAAGATTCAGCACGATCTACAGATACTGATTTCTTCATGGAGCTATCATCCTTTAATCGCTTCATCGCCTTTTTATTCGATTCTAAGTCTGATTTTCCGGTTTTCTGATTCTGTTTAAACGTCCAGTAACTACTATGAGTCAATAAGCCTCCTTTTGGAGAATATTGATGGGCATCATTGTAAACAGGATTTGAAGAATAAGAGGTTGAATAAAGACTGAGCAGCATTTTTGATGTCAGTCCTTCAGGGTTTGGATCATGACGTGCAACTCTCCAATTTGAGTACATTGATACCTTCTTTGAATGACTCTGCATGACATACATTGGTTGTGGTCTCTGAAGGCAACAAAATGATGCATATGTCGAGGACTTCAAAGATGGAAAAGAATGTCCATGGAGCAATAATGGATATTTCTCTTTAATTTCTATGGCCTGTGCATCACTTTCTGAAAAACTTCTGCTTCGGGATGGAAACTTGTTCCAAATAGATTCTTTAAGTGGTTCTTTGCTAGTTAAAGCAGCTTTTAGCTTAGAAACTTTTTGAGCAGTTGTTCCTTTAGATGGGCTGAGCGCATCAGAACTGCCGTGCGATTCAAATCCAGCTGTTCCACTATCGATTTGTGGTGACCTATAAATAGCTTGTTCCATCACTACAGGTACTATTATGTTAAGTCTTTCTATCAACTCTTTTGTTAAAGCAAGTTTGTCTTCTAATAAACTATCGCCCTTCATAATTCTCAAATTATCTCCCTTGCCAATTTGTACATTACTAATCTGTTTCTCGCCTTTATCTGAATCAAATAATCGTTCTGCAGTATAGAATGATTGGCTTTCTTCTAAATGGGGTGCAACAGGTTCTGTGACATATTTCAAAAGTATCGGGTGATTTTTCGCTGGAGTTGATTCATCAATTTTTAAATTTGGATTCGCCTCTTTCCATGAATCGGTATCTTCTTGTTCTTCCTCTTTAATATGTGATACAGAAGCAGATGATGAACCAAGTCTTCCTTTAACCTGTGATACTGAGGCAGGTAGTAATTCCAGTCTTCCTTTAAACTGTGGTACTAATGCAGACGGCGATTCAAGTCTTCCCGATGGAGATGCCAGCTTGTCTGTGCTGAGAGACCTTTTCATTAAAATCTTCTGTTTAAGTGTATTTTTCCACATAGCCTTAGCTTCTTCTGCTGTTTTTTGCAACTGAGGACTTTCAAGAGAAGAAGGACGGTTTGTTTGTGATTGACAGACTGAAGAATTTTTCTGCTCTATCCAACGCAATTTTCCAGAATCATGAACTGGTGTTTTGACAGTGACGGTTCCTCCTCCCATTATGTCAAAGGATGTTGTTGCATCTTGTCTGTTCAACATTCTCCCACGACTAGATGATACCATCACAGCATTTCCAAGGGACATAACTCCTGGAGAAGCTACTTGAGGTGAGCCATATAATGGTTTTTCAACTAATTTCAGTTCTCCTTCTTTAGTTACATTCATATAATTAGTGAGTCCCTCAAGTTGTAAGCTTTTACCTCTTTTTGCTCCCTCCATTTTAACTTCAGAAACTGTGTCTCCATCTTTATTGACCTCCATTTTGATTATTTCGCCATTGACTTCCATTTCTACAGATTTACATTGGACTTGCTGATGTCTACTTAGCTCGTACTCATTTTTAAAAACGTTCCCACAAATAACACAACCTCGTTTCTTGTTATGGTTTTCACTAATAGCCAATGATTGACCAGAGAGAACAGGTTTCTGTAAAGTTTGACCTTCAGTTATTTTAATAAATTTACACTGGATTCTTTCATGTTTTCCAAGCTCATACTTGTTCTTAAATACACAACCACATACAATGCATTTACATATCTCTTTTATATTGTCCTCTCTTACATTATTGCTCATTTGACCTTTAACCTCAAGTTTGTTCGAACTTTGACCTTCTTGCTTAGCTCCTTCTGGAGTCTCATCTGGGTTATTAAGTTTTATTTTTACAGTGATTTCACGGCCATCTAAGTCTTTTGTTCTTGTTGTACTGAAAACATATCCATCAGACTGTGAAGATTGACTGGTCAACAATGGCTTGGTAACTGGAGCAATGTTTTGGAATCGTGATGTACTAACATTTGTCTGCAAAGTGTGATTTTTACTGTCTATACTACCAGCACTAGTCACTGTGTGTGGTTTCACTGATGTTGAAACTTTATGACCCATAGACACTGGAATGGATAATGCGTTTCCTAAAGGTGACATCACAGATGCTGACTTTGTAGTGGCTGTTTGTTTTCTGCTATCTGGTTTTAATATATATATTAATGGTGTTTGCTGATCCCCGACCACATCAACACTGGGAGAAATAGCTGTACTAGTTAGAACTCCTGACGACGACATTTGACTCAATGCAGCCATGTTAGGTAAAATCACGGTATTTTGTAAACTGCTTGGAAGATTTTCCAAAGAAAGTTTTCTGACTAGATTACCACTGACAGGTGGTGTTTGTGGTGGCAGTTTCGTAGTCTGAGGTTCAGTTTTGGGTAAAATTTCACTGTTTTGTCTTGACATCTTTCTGTGTCTTGGAGCATCAGCCATAGGTGTACTAACAATAGCAGCATTTGCTCTTATTAAATTTTGAATTCTTTCACTTAAAATATCTGCACTTTGCACTACTTTAGAGTCCTGTTTCCTTGTTGGTGATTGAGTTGTAATAGGCTGCTGAGGCATTATGGGAAATGCTGATTGTGTCGTCTGCTGTTGTGGGTGGTAATGGATGACAACTTGACAACTTCCATCTGGAAGAGTTGTTACTGCTGCAGTTAATTTTGTACCAGCTTTGGATGCTTGCTGAAAATTTTCAGTCAATTTTTCCAAGTCTTGTAATGCTTTTGTAGTTTCTGCTGGGTTTCTATCTGCATTTGGTAAATTTATTGTTTCAATGTGCCCAGCAAGATTTGGAGTTGGTTTAGGTGGTATAATGGCAGTTTCTATTTGTCCTACTTGATTAACGGTACTTTTAGGCTGAGAAGTCTTTATTGGTAAAAGAACAGAACTAGAAGGTATACTATTCTGAACAAGGTTTTGTAAAGCTTTTGAGGAATACTCTTGCATGTCTGTAGGTTGAACAATGACTTTCTGTGGCTGAGATATCTGTGACATCAAATCTTGTGTCGAATGTTTTTGTTTTGGAGCTATTTTTAAAAACTGTGTTTCAATAGCTTTTGGATCAGCCAAGGTGCTCATGCTTCTTTTCAGTAATGGCACTTTTGGTGGTTCGGTTAGTGATATTGACCTTTCTAGTTTTGCCTTTAGTTTGTCATGTAAAGATTTAGACCTATCGAGTGATTTCATTGGTCTTCTATATTCAGTAAATGGTTTTCGGGTGTCTGGGATTTCTGGAACTTCTATTTTAGGTCTCTCCTCTTTAGGCTTACCTAAATATTTCATTACTTCTTTTAACACATGGTTCTGAGCTTGCTCTTTCTTATTTGGATCTTTTGATTTTTCATCCATTGAAATTTCTATTTCTGGCACTATATGACTTGCCATTTTCAGAACTTTTTGATGTTCTTCTATTGGCAACCTTGAAAGTGGATTATTTACAAGTTTGCTTGCTATGTATATAGCCTCATTTACAACTTGACCTTGATCATATTCAACTCTGACATTTGAACTTTTGTCATCAACCTCAGTTTCAGATTCAGTCTCACTTTCAGATATGGCAGAATTTTCTTCTATTTCTAGAGAGTCTTTGCTTTCTGATCCAGATATTTTGTTTGATGATTTACGTAGCAAACCAACCTTTAATCTATGTGTTCTTGATTTGCAATGTTTATACAAGTTACTTTTTGTTTTAAAATGGAACCCACAATCGTCACATGGATATGGTCGTTCTCCTGTATGGGCACGGAGATGTTTCTGCAACACGCTTGGCTTTGCACATCCACGTCCACAAAATGAACAAATATATTTGCCTGGTTTCTTTGCTGTTTTTTTACCTCCTACTTGCATCATATCTTTGGAGGCCTGGTCTAGTGAAACTTGTGTGACATAAGCTGTTTGTGTTAAAGGATGCTGGTTCCCTGAAATATTACTAGATGGAACAGAAACCAGGAATTTACTAGTAATGACTTTTTGAGAATCATCTATTATTAGTTGTTGAGGTGACAATGGTGTTGTCTTACTGATGTTTTGAAGCTCATTATCTGTAACTTGAAACAAGGCTTCTAATGATAAGTTCCTTTTCTCATGAGAATCTAAAGCTGCGTTAGGTTGACCTTCCAAATTCTTCTGAGCTCCAATAATATAAGCCTGTCTCTGCGCATCGGTCAAAGATTCTCCTTGCGGAATCACAACAATTTGTGCCAACTGGTCTTTGGATGTATTCTGTGCAAGAATCTGAATATTTGCAGTGCTATTTATACCTTCTGCTGATAAGACTGACCTAAAAACACTAGATGGCAGCACTGTTGGCACAGACGATTGAACTGTGACAGCTTCCTTTTTATTTGCTGCAGAAATTGTAGTTTCTGAAACGTCTAGAATAGTATGGTCTTTCTCATTTATTTCTTCACCGAGAGATAAATTCTGACGTTGAAGTTCTTGGAGTTCCTCTAACGAAGCAAGATCTGTGCAAGTTAGAGATGCCGGTGTAATAGTTTGCAGCACCAGGTGACCAGTGTCTGGTGATGTCACTATTGTCACTGGAATAGGTTCTGCCATGACAACATCTTGAACCAGGGCAGACTGTCCATCATCAATAGACAGGGATACAGCTAAAATGAAAGAAAAATAAATTCATTTATGTTGTTTAGAAAAAAGGAAATTCAAATAGTAATATGCTTCCAAATAAATTGTCATTTTAGAGATAATGATATTTCTATGTTGCTAAATCTAAAATTAAATGATACCTTAATGATAGTATATTATTTTAGAATACATTTTGTACTAGAATATTTGTCCTCAGGCATGAGACCCCTGATCGCACTTTTACATTTCCATGTTCAATGAACCATGAAATCTGGGTCGAAACCCAAATTTGACATATATATTTTAACAGTCATATGTGTATTAAGTTTTAATTTAGTGTGATGTACAACAAACTACTGGAAGTACATAACTTTGACCCACTTTAAAGAAATATAGGACATGCCACTCTACTATCATGACTAAGACGTAAAATATATGTCAAATTTCAGTTATTTTGATTTTTATGGAACTTCAGCTATAGGGTTATGATAAGGGTATATAAATGTCATGTAGATCAGAGGCGGATTTAGGGGGGGGCCCAGGCCTCCCCTTTTTGGGAAAAAATTTGGTTGCTTATATAGGGAATCACTGATGCGTGACTGGAGCGGCCCCCCCTTAGATCAGTCAGTGGGCCCCCTCTTATGAAAATTTCTGGATCCACCACTGTAGATAGGAGTATTATATGAAAATGTTGTACAGCAAGGATGTGTCAAGTTATAAAATAAGTGCCAGCAGTAAGCTCCAAATTTTCTGATTTTAGAACATGCAGAAAGAACTACCAATTTTTTTAGATTTTATTTAAAGAATTTCTTCAACTTTGTTTTTAAAATCATTATATAATAGAAAGTTATTTCAAAGAAAAACTAAAAGACAGATTTCTCTAAAATATATTTGAATAAAATAAATATTGATTTTCTTTGTCATTGTTTGTAGCAACTATTTATGAAAAAGATGAGTGCTGTTATTTTCATACCGATTTAGTCCATATAACATGTATAACTATAGTGCATTTTTATACATAGCTATGACATGTTCGACAGTTTGATTAGGTTTGTGCAATGTTGGTATGTTTTAACGGTAACATTAATTGAAAATCCAGTTATGACGTCTGCCAAGGACGTATATATATGTGAGTTATACATATACTTGCGTCTGCATACTAGACATATTTCATTTTTTTTAAAGTTATTGATACTTGTATCCATTTATAGATCATTATACCTCAATATAGATGTTCATCATGCATTGTCATGTATAAGTATATAGTTTAGATTAAAACCAATTTAATAAATGCAGTTGTAATAGCTTTCTTTTCATACATGTCATATTTTATTCTTTTTTAATATGAATATGTTGGTGCTGTGTGAGATGTTTTTTTTTGTGTAAACATACTCTTATATTTAAGTGTAATAATTGCTATGTTCTTTTTCTAGATTGGCAGTATAATAACCTGGGGAGAAAACTCAAACATTCCCTTTCCACAAATAACCATACATTTGCCTTAGATGCAGTCATTTGGAATTGAAACTTTGATAAAGTTTTAAGTTTTGAAATATTGTGTAACAAAGCAATAAGGGAGAGCTCTATCATTTGATTTTTAGGGGGGGAGGGGGGGCTAGGATGAAAAGTTTTGTCAGGCTTTTTTTTCCTGTTGTAATTTCTGTCCGGACTCTTTATTTTTCAATCTATTCAGCATGTTCAGTCCTGCCAATTTTTTTAGTTTATCCTGACTTTTTTTAACATAAATTGTCATCCTGCCTTTTTTTACATAAATTGACATCCAAAGATTTTTTTTACTCAAAACCCATGTCCTGACTTTTTTTTGAATTTCATCTTAGCCTCCCTCCCCATAAAAATTAAATGGTCATCATAATTCTACGTGTTCTTATACCTGGATTGTCCTGAACGGACTCTGAAATTACAATCACTTGTCTGTTCTCTTCATTTTCTTCTTCACTACCATTTTCTGAAGCAAAAACATAAAAAAAAAAACAGGTTAATAAACGAAAGGAGCTTGTAATGGTGCAGGAATTGCTTTCTGTACTTTATACACACAGGCTGCGTTGGTAGGGTAAGTGACAAGTGATGAATTCAAAAATTTTCATAGGGGAGAAGGGGCACTGCCTGCTAATGAGTTGGCCTGCCTCAGTGATTCCCTATTTAAACAACCTAATTTTACCCACAAAAGGAGAAAGGAGGAGTGCCAGGTACCATCTCCCCGCCCCCCCACCCGCTTTGGTTGACTGTTGCTTGTCTATTAGAGTCCAGCGGCGGATCCAGAAATTTTCATAAGTGGGGGCCCACTGACTGACCTAAGAGGGGGCCCGCTCCAGCCATGCTTCAGTGATTCCCTATATAAGCAACCAATTTTTTCCCCAAAAAGGGGGGGGGCCTGGGCCCCCCTCCTAAATCCGCCTCTGGAGTCAGGCAGGGTTCAGGGGAGGGTTTCGGGGTTGAAACTCCTTCTTTTTTATGACAATCAATGCATTTGAATGGGAACATATGGTTGGAACCCCCCTTTTGAAATAGCTGGATCGGCCCCTGTGTGTGTAGAAGTCAACGGGACAGGTATCTATATGACCTAAATATAACATTACACATGATAAGAAAAAGTAATTTTGATCTTGAAAAAAAAGGATAAAATAATATCCCCACCCCTAATAATTGCTGTGTTGCTTTCTTTGTGTAAACATGATAAACCTTCAAACATAATCAAATGTTGTAATACGCTATGAAATACCGCTATATACATGAACAAGTAATGCATCATTCTGAAATATGTATATATGCATGTCATGAGGCATCAGCTGCCAGGTGCAAAATGTGTAAATATTGAAGATTTGACCCTTGATCATCATAATGAAAAACAAAATTCACAAGTATTAAGTTAGATTAGGGCCATATCATTAACAGTTATGATCTAAAATTATGAAATCTTGTTTCTTTAAACATGTTCAATGCTATCAAGTCCCTTTCCCAAAATTAGGTTTAATGCATCTTGGTCTCATATCTTAAGCGGTCCCTATTGTAAAAAAAATTGAAATTTTAGAAACCCAAATTTGTGACCACCCTCCTTAAATTAAATAAAAAAAACTCTAAGGGAAAAATGAACAAATGTTAAACAATGTCTTTTATTAATGTAAAAGTTTTATTTACCAAATGTTGTACAATATCTTAATGAAGGGCTAAAGATTTCAAAGAAAAAAAACACGCACATTATGATACAAACTTATAACATGTATGACATACAAAACTAAACAAAACTTAATTACCATTGAAATCTTCCGATATTTTTAGTCTTTTTCCTCCACTGCATTCATCAGAATCATCATCGTATGAACCTAAAATGAAACATTTTTTTTACAATGATGAGACGCTTTAGAAATAAAATCTTCCTGTCAACTTATTTTCATTTGTGATTGAACCAGAATTTCATTTATAGAGTACAAGGGTTTTTATAGTGTCACTTTACAAATCCTTGGAGAGTACTGAAGAATGTTTTCCCTATATATTATTATATCAGAATTTCAATTGTTGTCTGTCTTGATTTGAATTTGAATATTTTTTTATTTGATGTTCACTACATGTACATGATGTAGCACTTCATAAATAACTATGACAAGATTCTTCTTGCAACTGTTTTATTAATAGATGAACACTGAGACTACTATGTGTTATAGTAGTCTCAGATGAACACAACAATAAAAATGTTGCCCCCCCTCAAATTATTGAAAAAATGTGGGAAAAGTTTTAGAATTGTAATAAATATGAGATTTTTTTTTTTAATAAGGTTTTGTTTATGCAAAAATAAAGTTAATTATAGCTTTCAAGTTGTTTTTATTTAATATACATGGGATTATCATAAATTTAGCACCTTCATAATGTTTTATGGTTCAACAATACTTTAAAATACATATGATCACGTGATTGTCTATTTCGAATCTCCCCTATATACTTTGCAAAATGGGTCAATCCATAATGTAATTATGTTTGGGAACACCCACTCTGAGTAATGTGACGTAATTTCCAAAATTATAAATGACACAAATATAAAAAAAAAATACAGGTTACAAATATTCTAAATTATATCATGCTAAATTACTACGAATAAAAAGAATAAATTGTCTTCTCCAAAGTGTTAGATTCATCAATAAATATGTTAATTGTTGTGTTGTGCAATGATCTTGCACAGTTTCTATATATAAATGACTACATAGCCTTGAGGAGTCCATTTTGTTGATAGGTATATTAATATACATATTTCGGATCTCACAGTTATTTATAAAAACGTATCATAATTTTAAGACAAAATATTTTAATTCATTCCTTTAAAATTTCCTAAAATGAAAATAAACAGTTTCCAACGTACATTAGCAAAAATTAATATAGATGAATTAATAACCGCATGTATACAATGACACCCCTATCTTCCGTTCTTCTTGGAACCGTCCAAATTGTTGGCCTGGGAAAATTCCCAACGGTTGTTCGGTACAACTAAACCGAATATTTTATATCCTTGCAGCTTCAAAATATAAATTACTTGTTAGAAATAGCTTGTATAAACATCCAAATTCAGCTTCTATTCAAATAAAAACAAGTCAAACTAGATGCTTATCGTAAATTGAGAAAACAAAATCATTCATGGTTATGGGTAATCCCACATCAACAAACATGGAGGGTGTTCCCTTGTACGCGGTTTCTCCAACAAGAGCACATAGAAAACTAATGAAAACAGACTTGACAAATGTGTATTTAAATGTATCAAAATCACTAAAAAAGTCATATTATAATGTGTTGTTCTTGTCAAGCATACACACGAACAGAAAATACGTACTTGTTTGAGGCGAACCAAACACGGATTTCCGACGTGGCATCCCCTCTGATCATGGATGTCCCTCTCTCGAGTTTAATGTTACTAGCACATCGTATAACTACTTCACCATTACAAGAATATATTACGGTTCTTATTTTAGAAAATACTTTTCAAATAACTATGATTTAAATCCAATTGATCGATAAATCCAATCAAATATGGGGATTTTCTCAATGTTGTGCAGGATTTTAATGACGTCAGGAATTACCCTTTTGACCTTGCGAGAACGAGGCAGGTGATTTCCGAAAATATGCGAAATGTTTAGTTTCGACGAATTAAAGAGGGGGGGCAAGGGGTTTAACTGTTATGCTGTTATGGGGCATTTTAATTCTTTGTTATCTGTTATTCTGAAAATATATTTACTGTTAGCTGTTATTGTCTTATTCTTTGTTAGCTGTTATAGGACTATTATCTATTTTGTTATCTGTTATTGTGAGAATCAATTTGCTGTGAACTGTTATTGAAAATTGGAATGTTAGCATTTTGACAGCCAATCTTCCGTAGAAATTGAAGATAATTGAAAATTGTGATTTGAATGGAAAATAGTCTCATTGACACGCTTACCACAACTTCTTACCATGTATATCTATTGGGGTCTTTCTACTGGTAATATCGGGTGACCCTGTATTTGCAGAAGAATTTCAGTAACATACATCACATAAACATATTAAAATCAATTGGATCCAGGACCATTCCAGTATATTTTATTATTATCCTTTGTAATAAATTCCGTTGTCTGTGAATATGTCGTTTGTTTATGTGTTACATATTTGTTTTTCGTTCATTTTTTTACATAAATAAGGCCGTTAGTTTTCTCGTTTGAATTGTTTTACATTGTCTTATCGGGGCCTATTATAGCTGACTATGCGGTATGGGCTTTGTTCATTGTTGAAGGCCGTACGGTGACCTATAGTTGTTAATGTCTGTGTCATTTTGGTCTTTTGTGGATAGTTGTCTCATTGGTAATCATACCACATCTTCTTTTTTATATGTAGCATTTTGTACAAATTATAATTCACTTATTACTTGTACAATAACTTATAGTATGGATTTTGTTATAAAAAAAAGCATTGGTACACCCTCTAGATTTTTTTTTTATTCAATGACCACATAATAATCTTTATGCTGTACTATTACACCACTGTCCCTGATTAGGGGAGGATTGGACATCAACTAGCATGCTTAAGTTGACGTAGTCACATTCTGTATGTGCCTATTTCCAAGTCAGGAGCCTGGATTCAGTGGTTGTAGTTTGTTACTGTGTTACTAAGTTTCTCGTTCACTATTGTGTGGATAAATTAGGCAGTTAGTTTTCTCCTTTGAATTGTTTTACATTACTAAGTGGTATGGGTTTGAATTATGGCTTTGGGAATTATGCAACATCTTTTTCTTTTAGCATTTATATTATAAGTGCTACTCCCTCTCTTTTCATTTAAATGAAAGAGAACCCTGACCACCATATTTTTAAAAGCTTTTTAACTTCTTCACATGGCGAAAATTGAAGCTTAGAAACCATTGATGCAAATAAAGATGTGTCTTCAGTTTAATTTTTCGACAAATACCCTTTTAAAAATCCTACAGCTTCTACAATGCTGTATCCAAATTTTCCATACATAAGATGTATGATTGGTGTTTCACTTGGTGTCATCCAAATTTTCACTAGGTCCAATTTCTATTTTACTATCAGAATTGTCACTTGAGTCAATTTCTATTATCAGAATAACCATAACTGGCATGCGTGTGTCAGTTACATGTCCTGTCTCCACTGATCTGGGTATTTTTGTATTTTATAAGTAAGTTTTATCATGAGGTCATTAAATAAAAAAAATATATTGTGCATCAATGTTTTTTTTATTACTTGTAAAGTACAAATGTATATATATTGCTTTTCAGAAATAAAAAATCTAAAAATCAAATTGATAATAAAGTTTCACTGGCTGCACTTTCAAAAATTAAATAAAAAAAAACTAAATCATTAAAAATTGATCCCTCAAATGCCCTAGATTAAAAATATCCGTATATCAAAAACAGAAACTGGTAATTTCGTTCAGAAAAATTCAACATCCATACTATAACTTATTGTACAAGTTACGGGGAAAAATCAACCAAGGCAGAACTGCCTCAACAGCCGAAACGTCTTGTTTACACAAACTACAATTTTCTAGGTCCATACCACAAGTTATATACTAAGATCTACGAGTCATCTACCGGATTGGTCCTGGACAGATTTATTTTCATATTTCATTTACTGTTATCTGTTATTGTCCCTTTTCAATTCCTTGTTATCTGTTTTTCACCAAATCAATTCACTGTTTTGCTGTTATGGGGACCCCCCTTGCCCCCCCCCCCCCATTAAAAACTTTATAGGTTCTAGTTTAAATATCACCGCATTTGGAACGAATAGGAAGGGGAAGTTAACGGATAGGCGACGGTTCCCTTAAATTATATTTGAATTACAGTATATGTATTTTTAACTTATCGAGTTCCGAGCTTCATGCATGTTTAGTCACACAGGGACTCCGCGCGGTCAGCAGATAATAATTTATGATCAGCGTTGGCAATGTGTAGGTTTCGTTCCATATCAATTTATACCAAGCGGTCCGCCACGAGCAGCAAGCCCGGCAGGAAAAAGGGAAAAAGGGGGGGGGATATTTAAGCATTATATGAACACGAACCAAAAAAGAAATTTCATACAATATTTTCTCAGCTAGGGCACATAATCTCCTAGTTTTGAAAGATTCTTGTTCCGAAACATGTTTATGTTTACGGATCATGTTATTCGGTACATATCGAGAAAAAAATATATATTTGACCGTGAAAGAATACATCAACTAACGGCGGTCCGCACTGATTTAAAAGAAGTTGCGGTCGGAGAGTGAAAGATCTGGTATCTGGTATCCATATCTTCATTTCTCAACAAATCAAATTACAATGGTATAGAGATACACACAATAATTACATAATGTATATGTACAGACATACACTGCAAAAATTATACGCCGTAAAGCAAGAGGGAGGCACACATCATATATTACGGTATACATATTAAACTAAATGATATCGTGGAAAGTACATGAATTACCCAGGAGAGCCTAAATGCATATTTATAATTTGCACAAGTTGTTAAAAATATATAAGATCAGAAAGATTTTTACCGTGCTATTCATCAGTTCATTAAATTTCAATGAATTTGCTTGATTTCTATATATCCTATATCGCTATCGGATAGTATAAATGCAATTAAGTGAGTGAAATTCTACTTTAAAATTCGAGAAAAATCTGCTATATTTTTAAAAGGTAGAACAAATCAGAATAAACGCTATCTGTCAAAACTATTCAACTTTCACGGCTAATACTGTACCGTGACTAAGTTTAAGAAACATGCTCAATTCTATACAGTGACTACTATTTAAGAAATCTATAATGGGCTGACCTGGGACTGTTATAATCTGGATAATGCACAGCAAAGACATGCCGATTAATTACTATACCTCAGATATATACTGCACAGTTCGACAATAAAACTGAAAATGGAATTCGAAATGGGGAATATATCAAACAGACAACAACACGACCGAAGATCAGACAACAGCCGAAGGCCACCATTTGGTTTTTCAACGAAATGAGAAAATCCTGCACCCGGAGGTAGATCTCAGCTGGCTCCCAAATATACAATTGTGTGTACTAGTTTAGTGAAAATATGGACTAAACTCCAAGCGCTTAATTACATATTTAAACCCGTCATTATGTAAACATGTTAGTTTTTTCTTGTTTGCATTGTTTTACATTGTAATTTCGGGGCCTTTTACAGCTGACTATGCGGTATATGGGCTATTTTTTTTTGTTGAAGGCCGTACGGTGACATATAGTTTTTAATTTCTGTGTCATTTTGGTCTCTTGTGGAGAGTTGTCTCGTTGGCAACCATACAACATCTTATTTTTTTCCTATATATATCCAAAACATATGAATGAAACAAGATTAAATAAAACATACAAGACTAACGAAGGTCAGAGGCGCCTGACTTGGGACACTGAGACGCACAAATGCCTCACCTCACCTCACCTATCCTCTTCATGCCGGTCGGCATTTAAGGCCCTTTCTTGGGTTTCCGTAATCCTAATACTCTGTCTGGTGATTAGCCATACGAGAAACCTACTACCTGTAGGATGGGGTTTTGTTGTCTAGGGTTCCCTTCCCAGAGACGGTTGCCTACCATGGCTGACGAGTTCCATCTTCCCGGATTTTCATTTTGGGTCTGCTCACTCTAGGGCCCTTGCTGCTCCGAGATCCTCTACAATAAAACGTAGAATGCTAGATCCTACTTACCGTGCGCTGTCGCAAGGGGGGGGGGGCATTGTAGAAGTCTTGAATAGTGTAGAGGCTATGTACTTGCAGAAAGCCTTACGCACTCGGCTTTCTTTTCACTTGTAATGCAGGCTAGCCAGTGGTGATACCGTGATAGAGGGCCTATATGGCCCTAACCCCATGCATTAGAAAGCACAAATATGTTTTGTGAGATCTCAACCCTCCCTCTGTACCTCTTATATCTAGGGACGGTTCCTGAATTTTGAAAGACGTGTAATTCCTTAAAATAAAAAAAAAATCACTGAGTGTAGAGGGGGGATAGAAACTTTTTCGGGACTCCGGGATCGAGTGTTTTTAAGCTCGGGATTTCGGGATCTGGGAAATCTCTTTTCGAATTACGGGATGTCGGGATTTCAATTTATTTAAATTCGGGGCCTCGGGATTTCGTGTTTTTAAGCCAAGGATTTCGGGATCAGGACCCCTTCTATCCCCCTTAGGTGTAGCGAGACTAAAAAAACAAATTTGACGATTTTATGCTTAAACATGATATGATTTCCAATCAAAGAATGGAACAATGTTTTCAAATCAGTGTTTAACAGTCAAACCAATTTTTTTTTTTGTTATTTCCGCCAAAAAAAGAAATATATTTTAGAATATCAAAATAGAACACGGAATTCTGATTTGGATTCGTTTAAATTTTGTTCTCAGAAGCACAGGCACTTGTCTCATATTTTTTCCCCCTATATACCTTAATGTTATATAAAGGTATATAGGAAATTTTTTTTCTGAGACAAGTGCCTGTGCTCAGAAGATTGAAAATTGAAACCAAACGGAATTAAAATTGTTAGAGATGTAGGTTATACGTCAATAAGACAGCAATCAAACGACAAAAAACAAACGAATGACTACTAGAGGAAAACATCTATATAGTATAGTCTTCAACAAAAGATAGGTGTCTACACAATTAGTTAATATCGTCACTAACTAATTTATACAAAAAATAATCTTCATAGTATCAGATAGTCAATTTGTATGCCCGACCTACGATAGTAGAGGGGCATTATGTTTTCTGGACTGTGGGTCCGTTCGTTCGTTCGTCCGTTCGGTAGTCTGTTCATCCTTCCGTTCGTCCCGCTTCAGGTTAAAGTTTTTGGTCGAGGTTGTTTTTGATGATATTGAAGTCTAATCCACTTGAAACTTTTATATATGTTCCCTATGATATGATATTTATAATTTTAATGCCAAATTAGAGTTTTTACCCCAATTTCACGGTCCACTGAACATAGAAAATGATAGTGCGAGTGGGGTATCCGTGTACATGGGACACATTCTTGTTTTCCAAAATTTAACACTATAAAGTATAGGGAAATTCAGAATACGTTTTTGGTCATCTGCTTAACTTAGGCTACAATATGTTTTTCATCAGATTGGTATCACACTTTTTTTTTGGAAATTTAACCCTTCTTTCTTTGGATTAAATTGTCCTTCCCTAATGTATGCATGCCCTTATGTATTGTATTGTTCAATATGTTAAACGGAGAAAACTTCATATGTTTGGTTGACTTTGTTTTCTTTGGTAACATCTTCTGACATCAGACTCGGACTTCTCTTGAACTGAATTTTAATTTGCGTATTGCTATGCATTTACTTTTCTACATTGGCTAGAGGTATTAGGGGGGGGGGGGTGAGATCTCATAAACATGTTTAACCCCGCCGCATTTTTGCGCCTGTCCCAAGTCAGGAGCCTCTGGCCTTTGGTAGTCTTGTATTATTTTTAATTTTAGTTTCTTGTGTACATTTTAGAGTTTAGTATGGCCTTTATTATCACTGAACTAGTATATATACATGTATTTGTTTTGGGACCAGCTGAAGGACGCCTTCGGGTGCGGGAGTTTCTCGCTGCATTGAAAACCTGTTGGTGACCTTCTGCTGTTGTCTGTTCTATGGTCGGGTTGTTGTCTCTTTGACACATTCCCAATTTCCATTTTCCATTTTATTGTATATCATCAAATTTGTGTTTATGCAAATATAAAAATATGTTTAAAATAAATTTATTCTACAACAATTGATATCAACAGGATCAGGACTTGAAAAGAATATGTCTGGTAGATTATTTATAAATATTTAAAACATTTTTTTGAGCTTACCATCTGAGACATATAACACATGTATACACACATGCATTATATGTCTAGTTGTCATCATTGTGCATACGTATATAAAAGAGGGGCAAATGATACAATAGGGACATTCAAACTCATATAGATGAAAATAAACTGACAACGCCATGACTTAAAAAGAAAAGACAAACAGACAAATAATGGTACATAAGACAAAACAAAAGATTAAGCAGGACGAATCCTACCAAAAATAAAAGGGTGATCTCATATATGCTCCGGAAGGTTAGCAGATTCTGCTCAACATGTGGCACCCATGCATCATGTTTCTCATGTATGTTACTCGATAGGTCACATAAGTGAAAAGGGAACGGGATTGTATAGTTACGACATAAGGAACATATCGGATATCGATCATCTGTGAAACGGATATTCCATAACGGTCAACCAACTCGTGATAGCGTCCGTAAAATTTACGGAGGGATATCTTCAACTTTCACCCTTTGGAACTCTTGGCTTAATAGCTTCCTAGTGAGAAGCAGCCCTCTATCAAGGAAATCATGATAGGAAATATATACAAGCCCGATAATATCGTATCAATTAGGAGATATGTACTTCGTATGCAGGCGCTGATGGAATGTTACTACATAGAAATGAAAAGTTCACATGCAATTGGGTACTGAAATCATCTCTTTTAAAGTAAAGTTTTATTTTCGACCGACCATCATTGTCAATTTATAGTGTAAGTCAAGATACAGGGCAGACTTAATATATCTGTTGTATCATTTATCTCTAGTTAATTTGATGGGATAGATGAGTTCAACATAGTCACTAAATAGTTTGAATTATAGCTAGTTAGAAAACATCATCTATATAGCGAAAAGTAACTGTTACGTTAAAGGATGTTGCTAACTTCTTTTTTTTTCTTCCTAATAAGTTCCTGTATGAAGTCATCCTCATAAGTAGGGGCCCACTGACTGCCTAAGAGGAGGCCCGCTCCAGTCACGCTTCAGTGATTCCCTATATAAGCAACCGAACTTTTTCCCAAAAAGGGGGAGCCCGGGCCACCATCCCCCCCCCCTATGTCCACCTCTGGTTTGTTGACTTGAAAAACACGTCCTCCAAACGTAACTTGTGACCAATATATTATCAATCAAGAAATGAAGCATCTTGAAAAATTATTTTCAGAGAATTTATTGTTTGAATCAGAGTGATTTTTTTATTCAGTAGGCCGGATATATCCTCGTCAAAATTAATATGACGTCTTGCAAGGCCATTTTAAAGCCACATTTTTTTATGAAACAAAGCAATACCAACTCTTTCAATTTGTCTTTTAGTCCTGGCTTATCATCATGCTTGTCACCATAAGAACCCTTTCAGAATCAACTTCTGCATTATAAATTAATATGTGAAATAACACCGTTTTAATTCGACGGGCACCTGCTCATAAATGACGTCAATGGAACGTTTGGTCTTCCATAGCTTTACAAATTATCACGTGATGTAAACAAATTTTCACCTGCAAATTTTAAAATGTTGATGTACCATTTTCCAGTTTATGTTCTCTATATTTTCTCCCTAACATATGACATCGTTAATATAGAAGTTGGTTGGCAAGGATATGGTGGAAAATTTAAATTTCTAACATTTTGGAATTTAGTAAGTGGCATTTCTTTAATGCCGAGTGCAATATGACACCGAACAGGAAAAAAACCAGATCGCGTGCCCTCCTAGGCAATTTAATACAACCATGCTTTGATCTAGCTAAATTCACAGTAATTAATTAACAATGCGTTCAATTAACCGCCAAAAATTTAAATATCAAGTATTCAACAGATTTAAATTGTTTACTTTATCGATTTAAATCTGATAAAACCGGGTCCAAAGGTCTTCCGAATCAAATAAAAACAGTAATTATCTCCCTTGCCTTAAAACGTTCTAATTTTCTGATGAATTCCCTGCTTGTGAAAGTTTTTCATCTAACAACATTTGCTGTGTTGTTGGGATCTTTTATTTACAATCAAATACAAATCAAAGATGAACATGGAAGAGGGGTACTCAGCTACAACGGATTTGGTGGAAAATTCAAATATTTAACATTTTGGTATTTTGTAAGTTGCAGGATGTATATTTAGGCACTGGCTACGGTTACATGGAAATGTAACAATAATAAAATTATTATTGTTACATTGGAGACTAATTGCCAGAATGCAGTGTTGGGTAAGGAACCGATTAATTACGAGTGTAACAATAATAATTGAGTCTACGGTTACGTTGCGTTATTGTTGCATGAATTTATTTACAATGTTAGTTTCTACAAAATCCGTATGTCATGTATGTTGTTTATGGAAGCATGTTTTTGTCCGACATATTTTTGCGAAACCATTCTAAGCAGCCATCACAAAAGAGTGATGCAGCAACGTGCAAGTCTGTATTGCATACTGTACAAGCTGTACAATTCCATTTTGCACTAACCCTTTTTGGAATTCAAGAAACTTTCAATGTCTGTCATGATTCATGTGATTTTTTTTTTTGGGATGTTTATATTATAATGTGAAGGCAATTCAGAGATGTTAACATTTGCCAACATGTTGAAACTGGTGGAATCAGTGCTTTCATTTTCCGATTCCAGATATTATGTGATCGTAATTTCATTCTTATTGGCGAAAAAAATAAATAAGCATCAAAACCATAAGGTTTAAGTTTAATAAATCTAGTGTAGCTATATTGAAGTGCATTAATACATGTATGTAACGATAACGCAATGAAACCGTAGACTCAAATAAAGTTGTTACATTCGTAATTAATCGGATCCTTACCAAACCCTGTATTTCGGCAATTAGTCTCCAATTTCCATGTAACTGTAGCCAGTACCGTATATTTATGGTCAGATACTATTCTCTCTTTCTTTCTAGTAAATCCCTCCACTATCTGGAGCACCACAGGTTATGTATGTAGGTTATCATATGTTTTTGCACGTCATATGAATTTCTACTGCATCACCATGCTATGCATGCTTTTTCAATGTGATAATGTATTCCTTATATCATGTATATGACGAAAATCTCATGAGACGAGGATATATATAGTTTTATAAATACCTGGGAGGAATTGACAACAGAGAATGATCCCAACCTACCTCATCATAAAAAATCATTACTTTATTGCTTGAGAACATAGAACATTTTAAAGCACTTGCCAACAAGTCTGAAAGTCATAAGAAACGAGTGACTGGTGAAAAATAATGTTATTCCAATTCTTGAACCAATGCATACAAACATCATAAACTTAGTCTTCTGTGCACGATTTTATCATTTTTTTCACATAAATTTTGTATAATCGTCTTTTTTTTTCAATCAGTCAGTGTTGTTGTGAAAATATGGCAGGTAATTAAAGTTCGTGTTTTGAAGCCAAAGTTTAACGATTTTCACCTGTTTGTAAACAATCAACAAAAATCATGGATATTGAGCACGTTTTTAACTTGGTACAATCAGATAATAGTTTATTTTAAGGACATCCATGCGTATTGGGATCACCGGATTTTTACACAATTGGTCATACTGAGGTCACTTTGCATAAGGAAAATTTGTCGGGGGAATTAAAATAAAGTAAACTTCTTCTAAATATGAACAAATTAAAGAATTTTCTTCAGAAAAAAGTATACATTTATGTTCATAAGTTTTATATGAAAACTATGCATTGAGTTATAAAAAAACATATGCATACTTTTTTTTAATTTGAGGTTTCTTTTATAAATCATGTTAATTGGAAATTTGTAAATGTGGATCCTGGAAGCAATATAACAATTACTGTGTAGTTTCATTATATTTTTGGGGGGGGGGGGGATTGGATGGGGGTACCAATTGTACAAAAATCACAGTGTAGTGTCACATTGGATTTTTTACCACTGCATCATGAAAGGATTTTCAGGGAATGATAATTTACGGAAAAATAAACCTCACTTTAATAATTTTTACTCCTAAAAAATTTAACCACATATATGTGAAAATGTCTCAGCTTCAAAATGAGTCTTCATACATGTACATATCCAAGTTTACGATATGGATGGACCTACAGAAGAAAATGTTACCATTACTAAATTTTAAAAAGTGCCCAAATTGTCCCATATATATTTACATATTACATAATGTATGATTAATTGTAATTATTCTTGTGGGCGATGTGATTAGCAGAATAAAGACTTTTAAAGGATCTTTATCTATTGATAAACAATAGAAGATAAGTGGACTTTCCCTATAAGTCTCTTTTATAATAAACATTTAAATGAGTGGGTACAGTATTGACAAAATGATTGATGGTGTCACCATGGTCATATAATATAAAAAAGAAGATGTGATATGATTGCCACTGAGATAACTCTCCACATGATACCAAATGACACAGAAATTAACAACTATAGGTTACTGTACCCCTTCAACAATGAGCAAAGACCATACCGCAAAGTCAGCTATTAAAGTCCCCGAAATGACAAATGTAAAATAATTCAAACGAGAAAACTTAAATGTCCTATTAATTTATGTACAAAAAATGAACAAAAAACAAATATGTATCACATCAAGTATATTTTCTGACAAAAATAATATATATTGTTTTAGATTGATATTTTTTTTATATCTTTTCCAGTGTATTCAGACATTATACTTTGGCATCACTGTACTGAATGATTTTTGTGGATCCAATGTGCGACCATCAGAAAAAGGACAAAAAATATCATCTATGCAGAAATTTAGAGATTATTTCTTAGCAACGCTTGTTTTTCCTGTTGGTATGGTAAGTCATTTTGCAAAATATTTAGAAATAGGATTTTTTTTCAGATATTGTCATGATTGTTTCTGACTCTGACATGACTGACAGAATTCATTACAATTCTTTTCTGAGTCGTTCCCCTTACATTTACACATACATGTACATGAAAAATAAAATGCAAAACAAATTTCAACCTCACAAAAATTAAGTGGGCCTAAAATGAAATAATGAAGACAGATCTAGGGGATAAGGTTAGCAAGCATTCAAATTGAAAATATTTAAGGTATAAAAAGTTATCAAAGGTACCAGGATTTATAAGACGCAAGTTTCGTCTACATAAGACTCAGCAGTGACGCTCAGATCAAAACAGTTATAAAGCCAAACAAGTACAAAGTTCAAGAGCATTGAGGACCCAAAATTCCAAACAGTTTGCCAAATACAGCTAAGGTAATCTATTCCTGGGATAAGAAAATCCTTAGTTTTTCGAAAATTTTTAAGTTTTGTTAACAGGGAATTTATAAAAATGACCACATAATTGATATTCATGTCAACACCAAAGTATAATAATGATGATCAAAATCTAGATGAATTAGCACGTGAGAAGGACAAATCTAAGTGTAAATTTTACAATTTTCAAATTAAATAAAAAAATTGAGATCAAGACTAGAGTGTTTTTTTATGCCCCACCTACGATAGTAGAGGGGCATTATGTTTTCTGGTCTGTGCGTCCTTTCGTCTGTCCTTCCATCCATCTGTCCTTCCGTCCATCTGTCCTTCCGTCCGTTTGTCCCGCTTCAGGTTAAAGTTTTTGGTCAAGGTAGTTTTTGATGAAGTTGAAGTTCAATCAACTTGAAACTTAGTATACATGTTCCCTGTGATATGATCTTTCTAATTTAAATGCCAAATTAGAGTTTTTACCCCAATTTTATGGTCCACTAAACACAGAAAATGATAGTGCGAGTGGGGCATCCGTGTACTATGGTAACATTCTTGTTTTATAATATTGTAGCTTGCATGCATTAATTTGAATATTATAAATGATTAGAAATCTAAGGCAACACAAAACCTTCTCCAATAGAAATGTGTCTATCTAATATATCAGTCCTGCCAAGGTTAAAAAAAATAAACTATCAAAAAGATGGATAAGAAAAGCAAAGAAAAAAACATCATTTTATACAGCAATGTGATTTAAAATACAGGAAGACATTGTCTTTTAGGCACAAATTATTGGAAGCGCTCACAGTACAGAAATTCAATGCAGGAAATCCAAAGAACTGTTTAAGAATAACTTCAAACTACAACATGTACAATGTAATGTGTAAACTGTTTCATTTATATTTTTCCTTTAGTTTGTGGTGATGACATTCTGGGGTATATATGCTGTAGACAGAGAACTTGTCTATCCAAGAGCTTTGGATAAAATTATACCACCATGGCTCAATCATATTATGGTAGGTGCATTGAATCCATAAACAAAATAAATAAAACAATGTGATAATTCCAAAAAAAACCAACAAAAAAAACCAAATGATTGGTTTTCTTTAGAGTTTGAATGATTTATTTTAAGGTAACATTGTATGTCCTGTTCTACAAATTATTCCAATTTTTGTATATTCAAATAAACTGTAAAAACTGACAGGCTTATCAAGCAAAAGACAAATTCTGCATGTACATATTTGTTTTTTCTATGGAATTCTTGTCTTTTTACCAATAAAAAAATCAAGCTTGTGGGATAAACATCTAAAAAATGTTATGAACACTTATTTAAAAAGTGTTTACATTTCAACTCAAATTACTTGTTTCAGTAATTTTGAAAAGTCTGTGTGAAAATTTTTAATATTTCACATCCAAAATCACCCTAAGAAGTGATTCTGAAATCACTTGTTTAAGTAGTACCCCTGACTGGTTACCAGGATTGTTTTCAAGCTACATGTTGTGAAAAAATTATGCATTTGGTATGATAACACGAAAAACATAATGTAAATAGAAGGTAAAACATACCTAAATAATATTTAATATTGTGAAATAAAATACAAGAACTTCAAGATAGCTTTTAGAATGTGCTTTCAGATTATCATTCGAAAAATAGGGTCACCATATGACTAACATTTTTTCTGCTATATAATATAGAACAGAAAAACTTCCTGTCAGTGTACAATGATACCATATAACACTTATGTAAATAGATATTCAATGAAGTGAAGTCATCAGTGACAAATTATATTTTGAATAATATTTTGCCTCGCTGTGACAAAGTAAAAAAGAAAGACATAGGTATGTTGTTTCCCAGCGTCTGTGGTGGCAGCATCAACAATGTATCAGTTTATGATTAGGTCTAGTTTATAGTGAATCACCAGTGGTAGGTCAATGGTATTTGGTATGCAGTTATATTAGCGTTGGCACATCATTACCAGTGAGATTATTTGGCCCCTCCCCTTCAGTCATGGTCTATTGACTTTGAAATTTTGATTAGTTTTCATGTATATGTTTGTGATTGGGTTCATTGACTTTGAAACTTTTACATACATTTTGTAGTATAAAACAATACAAGTTAATTTGTATAACTTACTTATTTAAGTATAGCTACTTTAATTTCAACATTTGCATTATCAAAATGCAAATAGTGGAAACATATCTTTGTGTTAACAGTTTATTAAGCGTGTTAAACTCTGCTATACAATAAATGGTACATCCAAAGCTAGTGCAAATTCTTCATTGTGGAAGTTCCTTGATTGTTTAATTTTCATCCATTCAGATCCCTACACAATATGAAAATGTTTGGTGGATATTATTCATGCAATAATATTGTATATTTGTAGTTTTTTTTCTTGTAAGTATTGGATAGTATCATTTAGTATGTTTTTAGAAATATAAGTTACTTTCTGAATTAGTCAAGCCATGGCCTCAGTGACTGATTTTCATTTTTGATTTTATCTGTTGTCAGTCACAGAGGCCGGGACTGGACTATCGGTATCACTCCACTCACTTAAGCTTTAGAAATTTAAATTAAATCAATTTCAATATTGGATTTTTTTACTTTCAGCATACAACCATTGTACCATTTTTATTAGTAGAGAAATACATAGTATATCATCAATATCCACCACGTAAATCTGGTTTAATGACCTTATTGGGTTTTGCGTTGCTGTATTTAGTGTGGTAAGTATACATTAAGAGTAGAAATTTATATTTTTGTGGTTTCCATTAATATCAAAGTTAAACATTCATGGGTTTTTTAAATTCATGGATATACTCTTTCCAAGAAATTAACAAAATTAAATTCTCCAGGTAAATTTCTGCTTTTACAGTATATCTCTTTATATTTCAGGATATTGTGGATAGCTTACTATGCCAATATCTGGGTATATCCTATATTGAAAGTTTTACAGCCCCACCAGAGAGCTGTGTTCATCATAGTACTGTTATTCCTATTCATTAGTTTATATATATTAGGAGAGGCTATTAATAAATTTTTATGGGGTAAGTCTTAAGGTAATATGTGATGGTATAGTTTTTATTGACTACAATAAATTAGACAGGTTTGGATATGATGTAAATTGAGTTTGAGTTATTGCCCTTGGTAACGTTAGTTGAATTTCCTATTTTACTATTTACCAAATTGAAACCTGCAGTACATACAATATAAAAAAGAAGATGTGGTATGATTGCCAATGAGACAACTATCCACAAAAGACCAAAATGACACAGACATTAACAACTATAGGTCACTGTACGGCCTTCAACAATGAGCAAAGCCCATACTGCATAGTCAGCTATAAAAGGCCCCGATAAGACAATGTAAACAATTTAAACGAGAAAACTAACGGCCTTATTTATGTAAAAAAAATTGAACGAAAATAAAATATGTAACACATAAACAAACGACAACCACTGAATTACAGGCTCCTGACCTGGGACAGGCACATACATAAATAATGTGGCGGGGTTAAAGTCTGATAAAAGATCCTTTCTATATCATAGATAATATCAAGCAAGGCTGATCAGAATAAAGCTTTTCAAAATATATGGTGGTCAATATGGCATGAAGTCTGCACTGAGACCTCTAACATTGCAACAAAGGGGAAGTAACTCTTGCTCAAAATGTGTCAATCAAATTCTGTCTATTAGAAAAAATGTGAGCCGAGTCTAGATATTCATACCTCTATTTCTCATCCATTGGTATAAATGTGGCACATGTTAAACTCCAATAAGTACTTCCATTGGTATAAGTGTGGTACATGTTAAACTCCAATAAGTACTTCCATTGGTATAAATGTGGCACATGTTAAACTCCAATAAGTACTTCCATTGGTATAAATGTGGCACATGTTAAACTCCAATAAGTACTTCCATTGGTATAAATGTGGCACATGTTAAACCCAAAAGTACTTCCATTGGTATAAATGTGGCACATGTTAATCTCCAAAAAGTACTTCCATTTGGTATAAATGTGTCACATGTTAAACTCCAAAAAGTACTGCCATTGGTATAAGTGTGGTACATGTTAAACTCCAAAAAGTACTTCCATTTGGTATAAATCAAATGTGGCACATGTTAAACCCAAAAGTACTTCCATTGGTATAAATGTGGCACATGTTAAACCCAAAAGTACTTCCATTGGTATAAATGTGGCACATGTTAAACCCAAAAGTACTTCCATTGGTATAAATGTGGCACATGTTAAACTCCAAAAAGTACTATTTGGTATAAATGTGGCACATGTTAAACTCCAAAAAGTACTTCCATTTGGTATCAATGTGGCACATGTTAAACTCCAAAAAGTACTTCCATTGGTATAAGTGTGGTACGTTTTAGACTCCTAAAAGTACTTCCATTTGGTATAAATCAAATGTGGCACATGTTAAACACAAAAGTACTCCCATGGGTATAAATGAGGCACATGTTATACCCAAAAGTACTTCCATTGGTATAAATGTGGCACATGTTAAACCCAAAAGTACTTCCATTGGTATAAATGTGGCACATGTTAAACCCAAAAGTACTTCTATTGGTATAAATGTGGCACATGTTAAACCCAAAAGTACTTCTATTAGTACAAGTGTGGCACATGTTAAACTCCAGAAAGTACTTCCATTGGTATAAATGTGGCACATGCTAAACCCAAAAGTACTTCCATTGGTATAAATGTGGCACATGTTTAACCCTAGTCTAAATTACTATGATGTCTTGAAAGGCTTTGTTATTTTTTGCTATGAACCTTTTATTTAAATATTCATTTAATAGTCATTTTCCTTAAGGAATGACTGTAATATTTTTTTTGTCTATGAAGAAATAACATAAAAAATTTGGTGCACACTGAATAACGCGCGTAGCGGGTTATTTAACAGTGTGCACAACATTTTTTATGTTATTTCGAATAGACAGAAAAAATATAAGTCATTTCTTATAAATTAATTCTAAATTCCATTTTAGAACGTAGAAAACCATGAAAAAACGTTGATGACGTCACGGTCACATGGTCAAATTATGTCCTTGGGCTGATAACAAAATAACGTCAGCCAATCAGTTACATCCAAAATTAAATTATAAAGTTAGTAATGGTTATAATTTTTTTTTTACCTGAAATTTTTTGTGAGAAAAAAAATGTACCAGGTGTCAAGCCTTATTATGCTATTTTTGTTATTTTCTGGAAATAAGTTTCAGTATAAGGTAACAAGTAGCATGCATAATATTAGGTAGATTTTGTGTATACAAGAAAAGTCTTCATTAACCTTTATAATTGGACTGAGAACACAGTTATTTCATAGTGCATTTCTTTTAGACCATAAATTCAAATTAAAAAAATCCCACCTGCTCTTTCTCAAACAAATTTTTACAGTGTAGTGTACTACCATGGAGACAAATAATATCAAAATTATAGAAACTTCTATTAGCTCTAACTCAAAATATTGACAATTCTGTGTTAAGGGGGTGTAAAATTCAGTTTGACAGCTTCAGATGTGATAAAATATGAACTTTTTGAACTGGACCAAATCACTACTTAACATAAAGATTCAGCACCCAAATTTTTTTAACATGTAATTACATCCCCTTACTTAATATTTCATGCATTTAATATCAAGAAATAAATTGGGAAAGTGTACTAAATCAAACATGCAAGTTATACACTGTTTACACTAGGGACTATATTCATAGACAACGAAAACCAAAGGTTGATAACTGTGTCCTTGGACCAATTGGTTATAAACTTTTATTATCTTTGTCTTATATTTCTTTTTTTTTTATTTTGCAGGAAAAGAAAGATCTGTTGTTCATTCAAGAAAAATGAAAAATACACAAAAAGTCAAATAGAAATCAGAAAATACAGAAGAATGAATTTTCTAATATTTCATGTGTGTATTTCTAGAATGTCTCACTGTTGTGAACTGTAATTTCTTAAAACATGTATTTATGAATTTTGCATGTACTATTTTATTTTTATAAAATACCAAATGTATTTTAATTTTAAATGTTATTATAGTGTTGGAAGAGCAGCATAATGATGTTGTAAAATATTTCTCGTTTAAATTATATCTTTAACATGTTTAACACATGAACAGAAAACCAGTCCCAGAAAAAAAATAAAAAAAATAAAAAATAAAAATTCACTTCCCTGGGGGTCATGATAGGGTTAACAGAATAAATAATTAGGACAAAATATGCAGAGTAGAGAAAGACAGGTCAAAACTAGATGTGTTGATACACCATGAATGACCAAGCTGGAAAATTTTGAAAGTCCAAATAGATGTAGGAACACTACTCAGTGGTATTAGTGCCAATGAGACATCTCTCTATCCAAGTAACAATTTATAAAAGTAAACCATTGTAGATCAAGGTACGGTCTTCAACACCGTACCTTGGCTCACATCAAACCACAAACTGTAAATTAAAGAACCCCAAAAATTACTAGTGGAAAACCATTCAAACGGGAAAACCAACGGTCTAATCTATATAAGCCTGTAACTTCAGCAAGAATAGCAAATCTTATCAAAACCTAAACTGGATTAGAACATTTATAATCAGAAAATTTCTTGATTTACCTTAATTGCTAATAAGAAATCAGTATTACCGATTATCAAAATCAAGACACAAAAATTGAAAATGGTATGTTATCTGTAATCAGAAACCACTTTATTTATTTTGATATATATATTAATTTCCTTATTAAGCAGTGTGATGTTTGAATAAATGTATGATAGGCTTGTTTTAGTATTATTTTTTTTCACCACCAATAACAGAGATATCAAAAGATTAATTAAACTAGTGAGTCAAAAACAAACTGTTAATACCATGGAATTACACAATCAAAAGAAAGAAAAACAGGCCTTTTATAGCTGACTATGCGGTATGGGCTTTGCTCATTGTTGAAGGCTGTACGGTGACCTATAGTTGTTAATGTCTGTTATTTTGGTCTTTTGTTGATAGTTGTCTCATTGGCAATCATACCACATCTTCTTTTTTGTATCACAAAACACATCCTAAAAAACTAGAGTGAATAAAACTATTTCAAATGGAAAAGACTTCAAAATAAAATCTGTTTGGCTTGTGTCTCATCTAGTTTGTATTTAGTGCATAAATACACAAACCCCTTAAAAAAACTAGAGTGATCTCAGGTGCTACTGATGGTAATGTGGATTGTGGATTGTGCTCTACATGTGATGCCAGTCAGGCGCGTAGCTCCCTATACGCTAACACGCAGTTGGGTGCACATCGATTCGGCAAGCAAAAAAAAATAAATGCCAAAATAAAAATTTATAAATTAATTATGGTTAAAGGAAACACATATGTTGTCACTTTTTTAATTGATGAACTGTCATTAAATAACGGCATTTCAAAATAAACGTTTTATTGGAGATCGTGTAAAACTCGGACAGTAACTTGTATCTTTTACCAGATTTGATCGGTCTAAAACGTGTAGTTTCTTAGCACATTTTACAGAGTACGGCTTATCTGTTTGCGATGCGATGTACGGTACTACCAATCGACTATTAGATTTATCGAAACCCTTTGATATTATTGAAAATATGCCAAGGTGATGTATTCGAAAGACTACCAAAGCCAATCACCCTGAAAACACGCCAAAACAGCATTGGAAAGTCTCATTATATTTGGCGTTCACACACGTAGACCATATGATAATGGAATTGGAGAGTAGAGGGTGTCTGGTATTATCAGAAAATAGCTTATAATCTTTGTGTCGTATCTGCTTCCTCGTGTTGTAGGAATATAAACAACGAATAATTCTCAACATTGTCTAAGACATACAAAATTACCTGGCATGTATTTGGCGGACAATTTCTATCGGGAGGTCGCTCGATGGAGAACACGTACGCTGGTTTATAACATCTCGCGAGTGCTACCATGCAGATCTATCAGTGTATTAAGTCTGTTGAAAACAAATATACGATCAACAATGAACAACGACAGGTTATCATCGCTAGCATTACTGCATATTGATCGGGATTTCAGTGTGAATGTTGACAAAGTAATAGAGAAGTTCGTTTCTGCTTAGACCCGAAGAGCAGATTCTGGTCAATGTTGAGTAAATTCTGTAACTTCAAAAATGTGTTGTTTATGTATTAACCATGATTTACTCTATTCAGAAGATTCAAGTATGAATAGTTTTCGTTCATAAATTGTTTATAAGTCCTATCTACATGTAGCTCCTATTTAAACCGTCCTATGACCGAAAACCGAAAAAAAACATTTTTCTGCATTAAAGGGTCCCAAAATTTTTCTCGGTAGTTGCTTGCACATCGTTTTCTTCTAGCTACGCCCCTGCCAGTTGTTATTCTTATAGAGTATGCTGTTAGGCATCATTGGTAATTGATTTTTTTCTAATCCTTAAACTAAGAGGGGATAGGACCTTTACCTGAACTCCAGGATCGGGTGTCCTGTGCTCAGACTTTTTTTTTTTAAATGATTAATCAGACTAGACTTCGTGAACTTTGCCACTTCCCGTGTACTCTCTATTTTATTTTTATGCGACAATTCTTTAATTATAAAGATATTTTTCGCTGGAATCTATTATCTACTGATTATCAAAGTCATGTGTCTGCGATGCGCTATGGTGGAGTTGACCAGTGCATCGAAAAAACCGTCGCTCAGTCATTTTAATATTCAAATTACAGTAACACATTGCTTTTGCTGAGGATGACAATCATGACACCTTCAAAGCGACACAGGATTGAGCAAGACCATATTGACTTCTATTTCATTATTCCACCAAACAGAAAGTAATACTCTCTCTATATATATAGACTATTACACTCTCATGACAAAAAAGTTTCGCATCAATATTAAACACCTACGAAAACATGTTTAACCCAAACGCCCCAACAATAACATAGTTGAATAATGATCCTCAGTTAGTATAAGCTCTATATACATTTAAAGTATAATGTACGAACAATTTGATTTGAGGAGACAGTCTTAGATATTGGAGAGAAAAAAATCAAAAATTTTAAACGTTAAAAACTTCCCCCTTCGTAAATCCTGGATCAGCCCCTGCCTCCTACCCCTCTAAACTACCACAAAGTACACATTTATTATTGTCTTTCTGTCTGTATATTTGTTTATCATATGGATGAGTGGTACTTCATTTCTGAGTTCTTTCATTAAAGTTTAAGTCCATTTTTCCTTTTTCTATTATTATTTTTGCAGACTATTCCGTATCTTTTTATATAGGCATCTTTATCGCATAGACATTGATTTTAAGTTTTAATATCGTATTATAGTGACCACTCCAGAATGATTTTATTTTTTTTACTTTATATTGTTTGTACAACTAAATTATGATTGTATCTAATTCTTTGTCATTGAACTTTATTATTTATTGCAAACATATCCGATTATCTAAAAAACACGGTAACTTAATATTTCAATCAAATTCAGTTACAGTTATTTCCCTTTAATAAGAACCAATTCGACATTTTATTATACATTCTCTAAAATTATATTTTGATAATATCCAGCTGAAAAAAATATTGTTGATACAAATTAAAAGCTAAGAAAAGGGAAGAAAGGGAAGAAAAAATATAGATTAATTGTTTTATTGCAAAAGCAAATTTTATATAATACATATAGCAATAATATTACTAGTTTATTTTATAAACATTTGTTGAACTATAATTTGTTGAACTTGACCGAAAATGGTCCAGAGCTTGACCTCTATGGACCATAAGTTTTTAAAAATTACCTGTTGTAAACGAATAGGTTAAAGCCACAAATGTTAACAGCACAAAAGAGGTGATGTAGCCGCCCGTAGATAAAATGAATTGCTCAATTTATATATCTGCAAACCGAAAAGGGGAAAATAGTTGTTTTCGTTGAGAACAAGTGAAGAAATTACAGCTCCTTGAGTTTCAAATTTGTTTCTAGTTCCCGTATGTCGAGATATAATCTGTTTTTGATTAAAGCCGAAAAATCATTTGGTTCCACGAAAATAAATACATTGTCGGAAAATATAAAAATTTAATCAAGTTAAATTGTATGAACTTTAGAACAAGACGAAAAGCGAGGCTCGTCGAGCTTTTCTTCTGTTTCGTAGGGAGTGCAAATACATTTTTATATATTCCGGCAATGTACATAATATTGTTTTTATCCTGAAATGTACACCTTTAGTTTTCAAAATCTAAATCATTATCTCTAATTGGCCAAAGAAATCAACAGAGTTTAAAACATGAAAAAGGGACGAAAGATACCAGATGGATAGTCAAACCCATAGATCGAAAATAAATTGACAGCGCCATAGCTAGAAAATAAAATAGACGAATAGACAAATAATTATAGTGCACAAGACACAACACAGAAAACCAAAGACTAAGCAACACGAATCTCACCAAAAACTTGGGGTGATCTCAGTTGATCGCGAAGAGGACCCCGAAATCAACTTTTATGCAAAAAGACATATCCATTTTACCGTTTTCACATGGAAACGGGATTTATACAAGTTTAAATAAGGCAAAAATGTTATTTGCACAACAGTTGGCTGATTTCAGGATAGATAACTTTAAGGTAAAACAAACAAGGGTAAGGATATAATTCAATTCACTGCACTCTTGACCATAAGCAAGGCTAAAGTAATCATAGTCTTTTGTGATAAATTCTTAATATAAAATCGAATTAAATGGTGAAGATGATATCCTCGCTTGTTATAAGAATCTTGCACAAGACAGTTTTTTTAAAAGCGCATGCGTAGCAATACATGACATTTAATTTTAAATTAAACCTATAAGATATTCTCCTCATCACACCCCAAGATTATCAATTTATCTAACCCTAAAGGTCGTTTTGATTTGAATTCATTGATTTTGGAACTCGAGCTCGGACGACTCACTGACAAATTGAACATTTAAAGACACACAGTAGTTTGGGCTACATGTTCTTAAATTTTCCAGTTCTTAACAAATGTTTCCATTCTTCTTTGGTTGTATTTAGCTCACCTGAAATGACGGGACAAGTGAGCTTTTCTCATCACTTGGAATTCGGTGTCCGTCGTAGTTAACTTTTACAAAAGTCTTCTCTGAAACTACTGGACCAAATTTAACCAAACTTAGCCAAAATCATCATTAGGGTATCTAGTTTTAAAATTTGTGTTCGATGACCCGGCCAACCAACCAAGAAGGCCACAATGGCTAAAAATAGAACATGGAGGTCAAATGTATATTTTGGCTTATATCTCTGAAACCAAAGCATTTAGAGCAAATCTGACCTGTGCTAAAAGTGTTAATCAGGTAAAGATCTATCTGCCCCGAAATTTTGAGATGAATCGGATAACCCGTTGTTGGGTAGCTGCCTCTGAATTGGTAATTTTAAAGACATTTTGCCGTTTTTGGTTATTATCTTGAATATCATTATAGATAGAGATAAACTGTAAAAAGCAATAATGTTCAGCAAGGTAAGATCTACAAATAAGTGAACATGACCAAATGGTCAGTTGACTCCTTAAGGAATAATTGCCCTTGATAGTCAATTTTTAACTATTTCTTGTAAATTTTTATAATCTTTTGCAAAAATCTTCTCCTCTGAAACGGCTAAGACAAATTTTCCCAAACTTGTTCATAATCTTCATTAGGGTATCTAGTTTAAAAAGTGTGTCCGATGACCCCGCCGGTGAACCAAGATGACCGACATGGCTTAAAATAGTACATATGGTAAAAGGCAGTTTTTGGCTCATACCTCTGCAATTAGTATTTTATTAGTATATCTGACAAGGATATAATTGTTCATTTTGTCAAGATGTATCTGCCCTGAAATTTTCAGACCAATCAGGCAACCCGTTGTTGAGTTGCTACGCCTGAATTGGTAATTTTAAGAAAATTTTGCAGCTTTTGGTTATTATTTTAAATATAATTATAGATAGAGATAAACTATAAACAGCAATGGTGTACAGCAAACTAAGACGTACATACAAATAAGTCAACATGACCAAAGAGGTTCATTTAGTCCTTATAAGGAGCTATTGCCTTTTATATATAGTCGATTTTTAACAATTTTCTTAAATTTTGTAAATTTTTATGAAATATTTTTACACTGTAACTACTGGACCAAGTTCATTATAGATAATTGTAAGCAGCAAGAATGTCCAGTAAAGTAAGATCTACAAACACATCACCATCACCACAACACAATTTTGTCATGTATCTGTGTTCTTTGTTTAATATGCACATAGACCAATGTGAGTGACACAGGTTCTTTAGAGCCTCTAGTTTTGTTTTGTTGTGGTTATGACTGCAATACACTTAATGGGCCAACGAATAGAATTTACTTTGTGATTTGTATCAAGGTCTATAAATTTTCATCGCACAAACGTGATATTTTGAAATTGTACTTATTTTTCATTTGCAAATCCCACAGAGGGAAAATGAGCAAAGACGGTCTGTCTTTGAGGTTTGTTTTGGGCTGAAACGATTTTGTCCAAAATTCAAAACTAAAAGCAATAACATTTAGAGTCTGTACAATACATTTACCCAATTAACAAAAAGAGCTTTGAATGAATTTGCAGACTTCAAATTTTAAGTTCATCCAAAATTCAAACTCTTTAAAAGACAAACACATATTACAATATTGCTAGAGACGTCCATATGCACTGACAAGACTCCTAATTTGAGATGTATAGTCTTAGTTTTTTGTTAAGTTCACTTTAGATGAGGGTTTTGTTGTTGAAAGTTTTGTAACTTCAGAATTAGACCTCATGACTATTGGGGATATTTTCCCGAAGGTTACAATCGAAAAGAAACGATAAGACTTTTTTGTCCCTCTTACTACTAGTATATTGACAGTTTTGATGATACATTGTGTTGACAGTAACAAATAAATAAGGACAACAGAAGTATACCATTGTCTGTTCGAAATTCATAAATTAATTGAGAGAAAAACAAATCCGGGTTACAAACTAAAACTGAGGTAAACACATCTAATACAAGAGGAGAACTACAACACAACAAAACACAACACTAAAATGTAACACACAGAGAAACTATAATATAACAATGGTCATAAACCAGCTGACAAACGTTCCTCAAGGCTCTGTTAGCCCATGTCATTTCCTAACTGATATGAACCTAACATGCCAGACAACCTGCAGATGGCACAATTGTGTATTTAACAGTATCATCACTTACTGACTGTTACACCCTTCAATCAGACTTACATAAATTGGAACAATGAGAGCAAGAATGGATAATGACTTTTAACGCACAGAGGCGGATTTAGGGGGGGGGGGCAGGGGGCCCGGCCCCCCTTTTTCAGAAAAATTTTGGTTGGTTATATAGGGAATCACTGCAGCGTGACGGAATCGGGGCCCCCCTTAGGCAGTCAGTGGGCCCCCTCTTATGAAAATTTCTAGATCCGCCACTGACGCAGGCAAATGTGAAATCATCCACATAACAAGAAAGCGTAAACATATACTAGTAATCTTTAAATACACACTACATGATCACATATTAAAAACAACAGATAAAGCAAAATATCTTGGCGTTACCATCACAAACGATCTGACATCAAAATTAACATATAAAAAACATCACAAATAAATTTGAAATAAAGCAACTGCATTACTGATATTTATTAAAAGAAGTGGAAAACTATCAACATACCTACAAAACAGATAAAAATCAGGGTTCAATCCACCATTTTCTACATTTCAAAATGCCTGTACCAAATCAGGAATATGACAGTTGTTGTCCATTCGTTTGATGTGTTTTATCATTTGATTTGATTTTGCCGGGTCATCGAACACAAATTTTAAAACTAGATACCCTAATGATGATTTTGGCTAAGTTTGGTTAAATTTGATCCAGTAGTTTCAGAGAAGAGTTTTGTAAAAGTTAACTACGACGGACACCGAATTCCAAGTGATGAGAAAAGCTCACTTGTCCCGTCATTTCAGGTGAGCTAAATACAACCAAAGAAGAATGGAAACATTTGTTAAGAACTGGAAAATTTAAGAACATGTAGCCCAAACTACTGTGTGTCTTTAAATGTTCAATTTGTCAGTGAGTCGTCCGAGCTCGAGTTCCAAAATCAATGAATTCAAATCAAAACGACCTTTAGGGTTAGATAAATTGATAATCTTGGGGTGTGATGAGGAGAATATCTTATAGGTTTAATTTAAAATTAAATGTCATGTATTGCTACGCATGCGCTTTTAAAAAAACTGTCTTGTGCAAGATTCTTATAACAAGCGAGGATATCATCTTCACCATTTAATTCGATTTTATATTAAGAATTTATCACAAAAGACTATGATTAGTTTAGCCTTGCTTAAGGTCAAGAGTGCAGTGAATTGAATTTGTTTTACCTTAAAATTATCTATCCTGAAATCAGCCAACTGTTGTGAAAATAACATTTTTGCCTTATTTAAACTTGTATAAATCCCGTTTCCATGTGAAAACGGTAAAATGGATATGTCTTTTTGCATAAAAGTTGATTTCGGGGTCCCCTTCGCGATCAACTGAGATCACCCCAAGTTTTTGGTGAGATTCGTGTTGCTTAGTCTTTGGTTTTCTGTGTTGTGTCTTGTGCACTATAATTATTTGTCTATTCTTCTATTTTATTTTCTAGCTATGGCGCTGTCAATTTATTTTCGATCTATGAGTTTGACTATCCATCTGGTATCTTTCGTCCCTTTTTCATGTTTTTAAACTCTTTTTCATGTTTTTAAACTCTGTTGATTTCTTTAGCCAATTAGAGATAATGATTTAGATTTGGAAAACTAAAGGTGTACATTACAGGCTAAAACAATATTATGTACATTGTTGGAATATATAAAAATGTATTTGCAATCCATACGAAACAGAAGAAAAGCTCGACGAGCCTCGCTTTTTGTCTTGTTCTTAAGTTCATACAACTTGATTAAATTTTTATATTTTCCGACAATGTATTTATTTTCGCGGAACCAAATGATTTTTTCGGCTTTAATCAAAAACAGATTATATCTTGACATACAGGAACTAGAAGCAAATTTGAAACTCAAGGAGATGTAATTTCTTCACTTGTTCTCAATGAAAACAACTATTTTTTCCTTTTCGGTTTGCAGAAATATAAATTGAACAATTCATTTTGACATAGGGTTCATCTTTATATACGGGCGGCTACATCACCTCTTGCTATTTTGTGCTGTTAATATTTGTGGCTTATACCTATTCGTTTTAAACAGGTAATTTTTAAAAACTTATGGTCCAAAGAGGTCAAGCTTTGGACCAATTTTGGTCAAGGTCAAGCAAATACTGTTCAACAAATTGTAATAAAATAAACTAGTAATATTATTGCTATATGTATTATATAAAATTTGCTTTTGCAATTAAACAGTTTATCTATATTTTTCTTCCCTTTCGTCCCTTTTCTTAGCTTTTAATTTGTATCAACAATATTTATTTTCAGCTGGATATTATCAAAATATAATTTTAGAGAATGTATAATAAAATGTCGAATTGGTTCTAATTAAAGGGAAATAACTGTAACTGAATTTGATTGAAATATTAAGTTACCGTGTTTTTTTAGATAATCGGAAATGTTTGCAATAAATAATAAAGCCAATGACAAAGAATTAGATACAATCATAATTTAGTTGTACAAACAATATAAAGTAAAAAAATAAAACCATTCTGGAGTGGTCACTATAATACGATATTAAAACTTAAAATCAAGGTCTATGCGATAAAGATGCCTATATATATATATATATACAGATACGGAATAGTCTGCAAAAATAATAATAGAATAAGGAAAACATGGAAAAATGGACTTAAACTTTAATTAAAGAACGCAGAAATGAAGTACCATTCATCCATATCATAAACAAATATACAGACAGAAAGACAATTATAAATGTGTACTTTGTGGTAGTTTAGAGGGGTAGGAGGCAGGGGCTGATCCAGGATTTACGAAGAGGGCGAAGTTTTTAACGTTTAAAATTTTTGGGACATTTTTGGGGCTAAAAACATAAAATATAAAGTGTACTATGCACTTTTAAACGGTTCCTGACGTGGGGCATGTATATTTTTTAGTTGCTGTAAAGTATAAGGGTTGGATATTTCAATGCTGTATTCTCCCTATTGATGTCTATCATTAACATGATTAAATGATACTAGTAGTATGAATCCAAAGCTATGTTCTGATAAATTTGATGTGCATGGGACTTACCAGTAAAAAATAGACTTGGAAAATTCTCGCCGGTTTGTTGCAAGTAATAAGTTTATCATAACCTCACAACCTAACGAGTTAAAAAAGACATATTAAAAAGCAATTTTTATCCAAATGTTTGGTTGTTATATTTCACCCAACAAAATTAAGGGAAGTGAGGGTTTTCAAATCAAGCAAAGGCTAATAATGAGTCTGAAATGACAACGAAGTTATGATTGACGGCCGACAAATTGAGACATAAAGGCCACACCAGCAGACAGGTTGCAGTCTGGTCTTGAAAAAAGTATTCAATATATCAGTTTGGCGAAACAGATATGCCGGCCAGACATGCAAACTCTTGCCACAAAATAAAATATGCCCGTTTTTATTCATCATGTTCATTGAATGCTCAATAAATCTGTTGGAAATTTTCGTTTTTAATAGCAAAAATGTGGTCAAGATAATTGCTTTCAATCCAGATACGACCAAAATGTTTGTTTAAGGCAAAAATCAGTCATTTTTTTTCTCTCCAATATTTAAGACTGTCTCCTCAAATCAAATTGTTCGTATATTATACTTAAAATGTATATAGAGCTTATACTAACTGGGGATCATTATATTCAGCTATGTTATTTTAAAATAAGCTGGGGCGTTTGGTGTTAAACATGTTTTCGTATGTATTTAATATTGATGTGGATTTTTTTTGTCATGAGAGTGTAATAGTCTATAAACTTACATAGAGTATTACTTTCTGTTTGGTGGAATATTGAAATAGAAGTCAATACGTTCTTGCTCAATCCTGTGTCGCTTTGAAGGTGTCATGATTGTCATCCTCAGCAAAAGCAATGTGTTACTGTAATTTGAATATTAAAATGACTGAGCGACGGTTTTTTCGATGCACTGGTCAACCCCACCATAGCGAATCACAGACATATGACTTTGATAATCAGTAGATTCCAGCGAAAAATATCTTTATAATTAAAGAATTGTCACATAAAAATAAAGTAGAGAGTACACTGGAAGTGGCAAAGTTCACGAAGTCTAGTCTGATTAATCATTTAAAAAAAAAGTCTGAGCGAAGGACACCCCATCCCGGAGTACAGATAAACCTCGCTCTTGTATAACAGTCGCATCAAATAGTCAAAATACGGTTACAGCAGTCACCAAAGTAAAATAATTGTGTTACAAACAAAAAAATACAAAAAGAACATAAATTTGTACAGCCATTCTCTCCAACAAATTACCATATATAATCATTATTATCTAGAACAAGAAAGTTGTGGAATTCATTACTTATATAATAGTCTTTGAATAACTGGTTATCGTGATATATGGAATGTCCACAGGACAGTGGTATTGACAAAGATAGTGATAATGACTGAGCCGAAGGCGAGGTCATTATCGTTGTCACAGTCAATACCACTGTCCTAAGGGCAGTCCATATATCACGATAATGACCAGTTATTCAAGAACTATTATGTTTACTTCATTGAGAAACCATGTTTTTGAAAATTTTCATAAATTCAAAATGTCCAAAGCAAACTTGAGTAGTTGTACGATTTCTATGACAAAGAGGGAAAACCAGTCGTAGAAATAATGCCATTCATTTTAGTGCAATTTTTCAGTATATGAATACTACATCAAGTTCACTATAATTTTAGAATTTACCAAAACATATGGTAAACAATTCAACAACTTAAATATGATTATTATATTGAAAACTGGAAAATGTTTTATTATAGGGACATCTCTTCAAACAGAGAAACCACGCCCCACCGGTCATTAACAGAGAAACCACGCCCCAACGGTCATTAACAGACGGAAGCCACGCCCACCGGTCACTATCATGTAAAAATTCGTTAATGACCGATTTTCTGGTCCGTTTTGTTCTGTTAATGACCGCTGGAATTTATTACTGAGGAATAATGAATGTCATGTGACCCCTTTTTATCCAATACGAGAAGCTTATTCTCAACTGATATGAAATAACATATAATATAGTCTGTAGACAGACTTAGAAGCATTTAAGTCTGATGCAAAACAACATATTGCTAGATTAATATCATGTTTTTATCTATATACAAATTTATAAAAAAGACGTTTTTGAAGTTATTGTAAATAATTGTTTAGTGTTATTATGAAGTCAAAATCATTTTTAAATTCCGTACAAAACACGCTGCTTTATTTAGTCAGAGACAAGAGTACTCCTACAAAGGAGTTCTTCTTTGGCTACAGATTAAAATGGAAATAGAGTTGATATGTTGAAGATGAACTACTAGAACTTTATGTTACCATATAAAACAAGGGGATGTGGTCAAATGGCAAATGAGAAAACCATCCAACAAATTCTAAATGATGCGGAATTAAACAACTATAGGTCATCGTACGGCTTTCAGTGGGCAAAAGCTATCTCGTATATTCAGTTAAAAAAGACATGAGTAAACAATATAATGAAAAAGCCAAAAACAAAACAATAAAGGAAAAAAAGAACAAATATGAAAGACACTAACCAACGGCAACCTCCTGACTTGAGATCAGCACTTATATAATATGGTAGCGTTTTGACGAGTGGTCAATCCTCCTCTTGCCCAGGACATCGGTGTAACACCATAACATAACAACAAGCAGAATAAATTAATTTACAATGTTTAGTTTAAAAATATTTTATTTGCTGAATTAAAGCAAAATGGATTAAACACAAGTAAATCATACGTATGAAGTCTTCTCCATAATACAACATATAGTTACAATAATAGAATAATATAATGGACATGCATATAAAACAAACAGTTTATTCAATATAATACTAGCTTTTATATGTGAACAAAGAGGAGAGAAAGAAAAAAGAGAAAAAGAAAGTTTGAAAAGTCGTATAATTCTGTGACGATGACTTGTGAGTTGATGACAACGATGACGTTCCGTGTCAGTAATGATAACGCTCTATCAAGGCATAAGAAATCTGTTTGACCTTTTTATGAAATTTTGAACATGTTTGAAAATTTGAATATTTTGTTCGTTCGAAAGTTCCAAGTGTCCGCAAATTAATAGTTTTGTATCTAAAACAAAGTTTTCAGATAGCCAGTTAAGGTTATGGAATAAGGTGTTTCTACACAATGTGTATTTTGGGCAAACGAAGAAGTAATGGTAGACATCCTCAATATCGGACCCACAATGGCAAGAAGGATCATCTAGAATATTAGCTTTAAATAGGTCATTGTTTAAGAATGAAGCGGAACATCGCAATTGCGTTAGGATAATATTTAATTTCCTTGGGCCGTACAAATAAAACGTTTCAATTTTACATAATAGACCATCTTTTTTTAATTCTTTCTTAAATTTAGAAATAGAGTCGACACTGCGAATTTTTGGATCAAGTTTATTCCATTCACGTATAGTAGAGGGAAGAAACAATTCAGTAGTAAGGGAAAGTCTACAAAATGGAACAATAATATCATGACCATTTCGCAACGTATGGAACGCCACAGCTGTTTTATGCGGAACTCTGATATTACTTTATGTTGTTTTATCATTACTTAATAATAGTTTGTCTTTATTTGATATGGTTTTGACATTACGTAATGATGTTTTAATATAACTCAATATGGACTAGTCATTACTTAATGATATTTCTATATTACACGATATGGTTCCGTATTGACTTGATATAGTTTTGTCATTACTCAATATGATTTTGTCATTACTCGATGTGGTTTCACCATTATTTAGTATGGTTGTGTCATAAGTCAATGTGGTTTTACCATTACTTGATGTGTATGTGACTTAACGTAATGTAGTTGTTTCATTACATGATGTGGTTTTGTTATTTCGTAATGATTATTTGTCTATTCTTTATATGGTTTTAACATTACGTAATGATGTTTCAAAATTTGACCATTTTACACTACTTGATGTGTTTGTTTCATTATTTGATGTGGTCTTGTCATTCTTTGATGTGGTCCTGTCATTCTTTGATGTGGTTATCCCATTACTTGATGAGGTAAAACCACGTGACTAATTCGGGAAAACCTGTTCTATTTTACGATAGATTTCCCTGCTGTATCTGCATAATGTATGTGCCTTTAATGCATTTGGCCATCCATCTAATTAGTGTTCAAACTAAAGTTTGGTTGCTGTTTAAGTTAAACTTTGAGTTAGTTTTCGAATGAAAATCATACTTATAATTAAAGTTCTAGTTAGCATTGAGTTGCGAGTTACAACTTTGAACTGCAGTCACTTCTTGAGGTAGAGTTCGGATTCGAATTTAAGTCTCATTTAGATTTTCAAGTTGAAATTCGAGCTATTTTATATGTCTTTTTGAGTTCGTAATTAAGATTTCTATCGCGAAACAAGGGCTTTTGCTCGGGCTTCCGAAAAGAGGGCTCCGGGATATGTGTACTAAATAAACAATGTTGCAGTACACAAAACGCAACATATGAGTTGAAATAAAATTAGATGTGGTGTGATTGCCAATGAAACAACTATCCACCAGAGTTTATAAAATGCAGTGGATGTAAGAAATCATATATCGGCAACCGTACGGCCTTCAAATATCCCTATAGTCAGCTACAAAAGGCCATCATGCAGTATGTGAAAAAATTGAAACGAAAAAACTAACGGTCTATTTTACAAAAAAAACCAACAAATATGACACATATGTATGCAACGACAACATTTGAACTGCGTGCTCCTGACTTGGGTCAGGTACATAAAGAAAGTGCACGTGGCGGAGTTTAACATGTATGTGAGAAAACATCGAACTGAACCAGTAGTGTAACAGCACAACACGAGAAAAAAATGTAAACTAGACAAATCGATGCTCCGCACTCAACTCATTTAACCGCGAGTACCCCAAAAGGGACAAAGTTCAATTTTTCTCCCAAAAGAGGAAAAATAATAAAAAGAAAAAACCCTGACCACATGCACACCATCAATACATGTACAAACAGCTAGCAGAGTGATAAATTCCTAGCATTCAATCTGTAGTAGGAGTTATCTGGAAACTCCCTACTTATGCTAGTAAATTGCCCAAAAATGACAAAGTTCAACTTTCTCCCGAAGAGCACAAATTAATAAAAATTAAACCCTGACCACATGCAGCACACCTTCAATATATGTACAAACAGACAGTAAAGAGAGAAAACTTCATAGGATTCAAACTGTTGGAGGAGTTATGCGGAAATAACTATATACCCATAATGGGACGGAAAGACGGACGGACGGACGGACAAATGTTGCTGCAAAGTTACGGTGGCTAAAAAACCATTTCAATTAGCTGTGCGCAATACATCGGTATGACTTGGTAATTTAAATCCATCGGGGTGATCTCGGGTTCCCCAGAAAGGTAAGGAGACTCTGCTCAACGGGTGGCATCCGTCGTGATATTTGCGAAATTACAAACCGAGTGATTTGGTTTTATTTGGAAGTTCACATTCGAGTAAAAGATGAAGGTATTATGGTTACGACAAGTAGAACATGTTCGCCGTCACATGTGAAACAGATATTCCAAAAAGTTTATTTTTCAATTCTAATATGACGTGCTTCTTTCGCTTTGTTAACAACACCGTGATAAAATTCTCCATATATCTATACTTAGCCCAGACTCAGAGATATACATAATATTGGCTGTTACAATATACTTCCCACGTAAATCCACATGTATTGGAACCTATTTGTAAACCATTTGCCGATTATTTTTTTTTTTAAATTGCAGTTAAAAAGACAAAATAACTTATTCTAATTTGGATGCATAATAAAAAGAAGTAATGCACAAGAGCTCGGAGAAATCAACAAAATAAAAATAAAATAACATTCCGCGAAAGTCTTAATGTTTTTGACGCATTTAAGTCATTTCAAAACATGACGTCATACAAATGAAAACGCTACAGTTGAACGTTTTCTGAAAAGTGAACCATCGAAATTCGTATAATATTGTATTAAAATTGATTTGTAAGGTAGGTTTTGTTTTATTTTCTATTCTATTGCATTTTTCGCATATTTACTGATTTCAGCCAGTCAACATGGCGGCTCCTTAGTTACAAAATGTCAACTTTGGATTTGACGGTAGCTTACGAGAAAAACATGTAAATTAAAAATGGCAAATGTTGGGTTTGTGAATTTAAAGAATTAAACAGATTTTTTTTTCTAGCGGTTATTCACTAAACAATCCATGCAAGCTACAGATTTTATGAATATTTGAGCTTTATCGAACCGGGAGTAAAAAAAGAACAGCCACACACACCGCATACCTACCATCGCTTCAGTTTTTTAATGACCGTATTTGTCCTATTAGAATCGAAATAATTCATGGAAGCCATAGCTTGTTGGAAATTTACACATGGCCTGGGCCGTGATATTCGTTAATTTTATCCCTCGCTAACGCTCAGGATAAAATTCAAATATCACGGCCCAGGCCATGTGTAAATTACCAACAATCTATGGCTTCCACGAATTATTTCTTAATTAGTGCGAGGTAGATTAGAGAATTCAATTGTTTAAAAGTAAAAGATTGATATTCGTATGTATGTTCAAATGATCATTATTTTTTCTTTTTAGAGAATTCTTATTTTATAGTATTGATGCTTTGTTGCTTAGTCCGAGCCCCCCTGATTTTCCTGTGACTTAGGTGTGAGTTGATTTGAAGTGTCTCACTTTTTAACAAAAACGTGTTTTGATTTGTGTCGAGCCTGCGACATAAATGTAGCGGCAGTGAGACACAACAACGTCATCGAAAGTGGCGGGACCTTTTATAGCTTACTATGGGGTATGGGTTTTGCTCATTGTTGAAAACCATACAATTTTGTTTTAGTAAAATAAAACCGAATTAAACTGTTTTGACATGATAAATTTATTACCTCCATGAAGGGTTTTAAAACTTGTATAGAAGTTTTTCTTCAATATCAAGAAAAAGCATCTACAGAAAAACATTTTTTTTTTATATTTTTTGACCGATTAATGTACAGCCGATCAATATTACGCTTTTACACTGAAAGCAGCAATATCAGGCGAGATACAGCGTTCCGTGGACTTTTTTTTACAAATTTATTATAATACTGCTTCTATTTGAAAACTTATAGATCAAATAACAGGACCAAGGGGTTTGGGGATATCCCAATTATGTCCGAAATACTGTAATTTTTTTAAGATTTAATTTTTTATTATTGTCTGCAGTTCCCCTTTTTCATACCAAATAGCTCGGAGCCGTCTTTTCGGAAGCCCGAGCAAAAGCCCTTGTTTCGCGATAGAAAATTTAATTACGAACTCAAAAAGACATATAAAATATCTCGAATTTCAACTCGAAAACTTAATTAATAAAAATTAGACTTAAATTCGAATCTTACTCAAACTCTACCTCAAGAAGTAAGTCAAATTCAAAATTGTAACTAGAACTCTGCCTTTAAATGTGACTCGAACTCGACGTCCAACTCTAAACTCAATGCTAACTATAACTTTAATTATAAGTATGACTTGAATTCGAAAACTAACTAAAAGTTAAACTCAAACAGTAACCCGAACTTTTATTTGAACACTTATTAGATGTATGACCAAACGCATTCAAGGCACATACAATATGGAAATCTATCTAAAAATAGAACAACTTTTTCCGAATTGGTCACGTGGTTTTACCTCATCAAGTAATGGGATAACCACATCAAAGAATGACAGGACCACATCAAAGAATGACAAGACCACATCCAATAATGAAACAAACACATCAAGTAGTGTAAAGTGGTCAAATTTTGAAATATTATTACGTCATGTTAAAACCATATAAAGAATAGACAAATCATCATTACGAAATAACAAAACCACATCATGTAATGAAACAACTGCATTACGTTAAGTCACATACACATCAAGTAATGGTAAAACCACATTGACTTATGACACAACCATACTAAATAATGGTGAAACCACATCGAGGAATGACAAAATCATGATATTGAGTAATGACAAAACTATATCAAGTCAATACGAAACCATATCGTGTAATATAGAAATATCATTAAGTAATGACTAGTCCATATTGAGTTATATTAAAACATCATTACGTAATGTCAAAACCATATCAAATAAAGACAAACTATTATTAAGTAATGATAAAACAACATAAAGTAATATCAAAGTTCCACATAAGACAGTTGTGGCGTTCCATAGCAACGGGTAGTTGGTTGAACTTTGTACACAAGGAGGTACAAGCTTACATAGATATGCTGGTGCATGCTTTTGGTTCATGTTATAAAACATTTGTAATTTTCTTCTCCTTCTTCTTTCAAAAAGAGATTCCCAGCCAACCTCAGAATATAAAGTTTCAGTTTTTGTAAATATTGGTAGACCTGTTACTATTCTTGCGGCTTCTAATTGCAAATTTTCTAATTTTTGTGAGTAGCCTATTCCACAATAATCCCACACTTCCGTGGCATATTCAAAAATGGGTCGAATAAAAACTAAGTATAGTTTTTCTAAATTATTTCGAGATAATCGGTATTTAAGTTTACGTAAAACATTTAAGTGTTTCTTTACACTTAGAATTATACTTTCAACATGACTGTTCCATTTTGCGTCACTACTAAAATTAACTCCCAGGTGCTTATGAGACGTACTTAAAGGTATATTTTTACCATTTAAGGAAAAGCTAAGGTCTGGAATCTCAATATTTGGGTTAAATGACATAAGCCATTCAGAAGACCAAACATCCAGCTCTTTCAAGTCGCGATCGATAACAGATTTAATATGTTCTCCGTCGTTACCAGAATAATTGAATGATGTGTCGTCAGCAAATAGCCGACACACTGATGTAAGCTTATCAGCGATATCATTAATGTATAAGACAAAGAGAAGAGGGCCCAGAGCCGATCCCTGGGGAACACCAGCTGAGACATTACAGAAGATAGAAGACGAGTTATTTAATACTACTCCCTGTTGTCTGTCGTGTAGATAATCCTGAAACCAATTCAATACATTTCCATCTACACCATAAGCTTTCATTTTACATATAAGACCCCATGCCAAACTTTGTCTGATTGATACTCATAAATTAATTTATTAGCTTTTAAATGATTGTATAAGTGCTTAAGCACAACTCTTTCCATAACTTTTCCTACACAACTAATTTAGGATATCGGTCTATAATTTGATGGCAAAGATGAATCTCCCTTTTTGAAAATGGGTATCAGATTTGCTATCTTCCAGCTAGTTGGGTATATTCCCTCTCTTAAGGATTTATTAAATATAATATGGAGCGGGACTGCTACCTTTTCTGGACACAGCTTTAGCATCTTATGACTGATCACATGAGGACCAGATGCTTTGTTTGGATCTAATATATGAATAATATCTATTATTTCTTTTATATTTACTTGGATATCTGAAAACTTCATCTAGTTTTGAAATCATACTAAAATATTTGTTTAACAAATTACATTTCTCCTCATCTTCATATACAGTATCATTCAGTTCATTATCATTTATAATATTTTAGAGAGGGGGTATGGTTTCTGAACCTTTTGGATTTAATTAACGTTTTCATTAATTTCCAATACGTTTTCGAGTTTGAAGGTTGTTTTGATATTAGACAGTCCAAATTTGTTTCAAAATTTTCTTTGGCAATTTTTTTTTTCATATTATCTACTTTATTTCTCTGTTTTTTGTACTTCATAATATTATTTTCACAATTATATTTAATCGCTTTTTTTTCTTAATCTGTCTTGGATTACAATGGCGGGACTCTTTCAGATTGGCACGATGCACAAAAAGACAACTAAGAACACGGTGGGTGCCACACGTAGAACATGATCTGTTTACCCTCCAAGAGCACATGAGATCACCCACAGTTTTTGTTGGTGCTCGTGTTGCTTTGTCGTTATTTTATGTTGAATTTTGTGTACTATTGTTTGTCCGTTTGTCTTACGAAGATGTGGTATGAGTGTCAATGAGATAAGTCTCCATTCAAGTCACAATTTGTAAAAGTAAACTATTTTTATCAATTATATCGTCATTTTTATAAATTTCCTGTTTACATAACTTTGAATTTTTCGAAAAACTAAGGATTTTCTTATCCCAGGAGTAGATTACTTTAGCCGTATTTGGCACAACTTTTGGGAATTTTGGGCCTTCAATGCTCTTCAACTTTGTACTTGTTTGGCTTTTTAGCTGTTTTGATATGAGCGTCATTGATGAGTCTTATGTAAACGAAACGCGCGTCTGGCGTAATAAATTATAATCCTGGTACCTTTGATAACTATTTTGGTCAAAGTACGGTCTTCAACACGGACCCTCGGCCTACACCGAACAGCAAGATATAAAATGCAAAAATGTACTAGTGTTAAACCATTCAAACGGGAAAACTAACACTATAATGTATACAAAAAACAACAAACATTTGTGAACCATAACAACAAACGACAACGACTGAACATCAGGTACCTGACTTAGGACAGATACAAAGAAATCCATGCTTAAACCTTTACTTTTACCTGCAACAAAATTGTAACATCACAGTATGGAATGACACACTATAAACTATCAATTGCAATAGTTTAGCTCAATCAAATAAAAAGATCAAATATATTTGATCTTATTATCAATAAAATGAGGGGAAGATAATAATAAACAATTTCAGAGAGTCAACCATTACCTTGAACAAAATGCTACCATATAACGATGTAAACCCTTGGACAAAATGACACATGTGTTTGATTGTCCCCCTGGTATATCTTTCGATATGACGCTCATATCAAAATATTTATAAAGCCAAACAAGTGCTAAGTTGTGGTCATATTTATAAATTTCCTGTTTACAAAACTTTGAATTTTTTGAAAAACTAAAGATTTGCTTATCCAAGGCATAGATTACCTTAGACGTATTTGGCACAACTTTTTGAAAATCTGGATCCTCAATGCTCTTCAACTTTGTACTTGTTTAGCTTTATAAATATTTTGATATGAGGGTCACTGATGAGTCTTATGTAGATGAAACTCGCGTCTGGCGTACTAAATTATAATCCTGGTACCTTTGATAACTATATCGACCTTCTGTTTAAGGTCTCCCACCAAAATTATCAAATCTAAAACACTTGATACAAGTGTAAAGCAACGGTCAAGGTTATCTCGCCAGCAGAATCAAATTACGTATTTCTTTATAGTTTATTACCAAAAAAAATAAAAAATATAACAAAAAAACTAATTTTAACAATCAACAATCAAGTCACCAAGAAGGCAATTAAAATACACGCACATTTGCAGTCACAAACAAAAAGTAAAGGTTCATAATCTCATTTAAAAACGACATAAATGTTACGCTTCATAATAACATACACTAATAACATGTTTCAAAGTCGCATACAAATTGTCATGCTTCATAATCACATACACTAATAACATGTTTCAAAGTTGCATACAAATTATCATGCTTCATAATCACATACACTAATATAACTCCCCATAGTCAGATATGAATGTAATGCTAAAAAGGCACATATTCCAAAGTATGCATTATATTCCCATTCATACATGTTTGTAATTCAGTGGTTGTCGTTTGTGGTTGTATAACATATTTGTTTTTCGCTCTTTTTTTATATATTAATTAGGCCGTTACATATATAGTTTTCACGTTTGAATTGATTTGTGATTTCGGGGACTTTTGTAGCTGACTATGCGGTATGGGCGGTGCTCATTGTTGAAGACCGTACGGTGAGACATAGCTGTAAAATATCTGTGTCATTTGGTCTCTTGTGGAGAGTTGTTTCATTAACAACCGTACCACATCTTCTTTTTTATATGGTAATTTACTTAGTCACAAAGCGTTAATAGTCAGTCAAAATTATTATGTTTTGTAGTCAAATACATAAATGAAACGTCCATTGTCACATACATAAATGTTATGCCTCATAGTGACACACATAACTGTTATGTTCAAAGTTCCATACATAAATGTTATATTTCCAATTTCCATACACAAATATTAGGCTTCAAAGTATAAAAATATAGTATATATACCAATACACATAACTAGCAGCGCCTAGTGATGTTTCATAGCCTTACCGGTTTCGGTTCAAAAAGGACCTTCATCAGAGGCAGAATGGTGGATTAATATTTGCACTCTATTTATATAGATATGGTAACCGGCGGTTGAGTAAACCGGCGTTTCAGGTTTAACCGGCGGTTCATATTTAACCGGCGGTTGAGTTAACTGGCGGTTCAGATTTATCCGACGGTTCAGAGTTAACCGGCGGATCAAAGTTATCCAGTGGATGAATACTGCCTCTGATGAAGGTCCTTTTTGGACCGAAACCAGTCAGGCTATGAAACATCACCAGGCGCTGTTAATTATGTGTATTGGTATATATACTATATTTTTATGCTTTCACATTTTCCTCACTGATACATATAGTTAATATGCTTCAAAGTACTTTAAACCAATATTATGCCTCAAAGAACCATATACAAAATTATGTTTTAAAGTACCATACACAAATGCCATGCTTCAAATTTCCAAACACAAATGTTATGCTTTAAAGTACCGTACTCAGATGGTATGCATCAAAGTCGCATACACAAACGCTCTCTTACATTATCAAAAAAGAGGAGAAATTAGAGCAGGATATATACGCATGTCAAGTATATTGGTTAACGTGAATCATGTTGATTGATAAAGCGCTTGAATTTTGCAAATTAGTTTCATTACCACCAGTCAATTTTGACCTCTTCGTCCAGTTTTTCATATACTCAATAAATAAAAATATAATACTTAAAACTATTCCACAACAAAGAAAACCAAAAGCAATTTGAATGTCGGTCCACTTGATAGGCTTAGCTTCTGTCAGCATTGAGCCTAAACAGAAATTCCGTTTCGGCCAATGTTTTTGCTTCCATATTTGTATCAATCCGGACTCAAGAATATTTAACGTCCTGAAAAATAAAATTTAATTTTCATTTATAAATCACTGTTTTTATGACACACGGCCTCAGAAATATTAGAACAATGTGCAAATACGTTTTGAAATGTCCATTTTCAATATCAGCTTTCTTTATTCTGATAGTAGTTTGTATAAAAAATTATGTTTTCTAACAACATTTTTAATTCCTTGATTGGACATGCGCATCCTACTACTTCTATGTTTATGGTTATAAACGTGTGTCATTTTGACATTGGAATATTTGGTTTATGGCGGATGATGTATGCATAGCAAATGATGACAATATCGTTTACAAGTATGTTCGTCTCACTAGGCGCAATTCTTAATTGACCTCGACCCACAAAGCTCAAAATTTGAAAATATGAAAAGAACCAGTCTTGCTGTTGTCTTTATTTACATTTTGTAAATTATTATATGAATCATTTCGTCACGGAAGATTTGGTGACACTGTTTGAACTAAAATCCTCCGACGTCACGTGCTGGTCGAATAGAACTTTCAAGTCATGCAAGTTAAATGACAAATTTTTGCCTTATATTTTCCTGTATGAAACCTGTATTACTCTCATGATTTGCATTGTAATATGTGTTAGTGATTTTCATTTGAGAAATAAAGAACAAACATTGCTACTTTTATATAAACAGACAAAAAAAAGCACAAATCAGTACACCACAGAAGACTAATTAAGTAGCCTGTAATTCAGTAATTGTTGCTGTATATCATATTTATTTTTATTTCATATTTGTGTACATAGATCATGCCGTTAGTTTTCTCATTGGATTGTTCTACATTTGTCATTTCAGGGCATTTTATAGCTGACTATGTGGTATTGGTTTTGCTCATAGTTGAAGGCCGTACAATGACCTATAGGTCTGTGTTATTTGGACTGTTGTGGAGAGCGTCTCATTTGCAATCATAATACATTTTTTTATATTTATAACTTTTAAGCACCGTACCCAAGATGCAGTTCTTTTTTTTTCTTTTCTTTTCTTTTTTATTATAGAACTCATATTGTTGTTGACTTTATAGAAAAAAATAACGATCATATGTAAAACAATGGCACACAATTTAACAAAACAAAATATAAAAAGTAGCAGGTTATAAAAGATTTGAGTTTAGTTTAGTTGTGAATACATATGCTAAGAAGGAAGTCAAATGTAATAAAATTCCTATAGCAAAAACACATTTCAAACATCATTTCAATGACCTACATTAGGGTCGATACTGATGTTTTTTTTTGTCAACTTTCCCTATCATTGTGCTTTTTTATTTAAAATTTATTTTATTATTAACAAAAAGAAACTACTGTACAATATTAATCAATTGTTTGTATAAAAGTTCATCGTTATAGTATTTTAACATAAGTATTTCTGATAAGTGTTCTTCTATTGGCATATATCTACTATCCTAAATACTATGTACATATCAATAAATATTTGAAAACTAGTCTATATCAATATTAAACAGTATACATGTATTTGTATTCATACTAAAATTTTGATAATTTTTTTCATTTTGTATAATACAACAAACTAAGGTTCTGAAATATGACACACATTTTGTAAATAGATGGTCTAACGTCTCAACATGTTTATTACAATAGCTACATTTATATGTTTGCCTGTAAAATTTTCTCCTTGAGAGCCACGCCCCTGTTGGCAGTATCATATGTACAACTTTATAAATAACATTTTATATAAAATTGAGAATGGAAATGGGGAATGTGCCAAAGAGACAACAACCCGACTATTGAAAAAAAACAACAGCAGAAGGTCACCAACAGGTCTTCAATGTAGCGAGAAATTCCCGCACCCGGAGGCGTCCCTCAGCCGGCCCCTAAACAAATATATACCAGTTCAGTGATAATGAACGCCATACTAATTTCCAAATTGTACACAAGAAACTAAAATTAAAATAATACAAGACTAACAAAGGCCAGAGGCTCCTGACTTGGGACAGGCGCAAAAATGCGGCGGGGTTAAACATGTTTGTGAGATCTCAACCCTCCCCCTATACCTCTAGCCAATGTAGAAAAGTAAACGCATAACAATACGCACATTAAAATTCAGTTCAAGAGAAGTCCGAGTCTGATGTCAGAAGATGTAACCAAAGAAAATAATCAAAATGACAATAATACATAAATAATAACAGACTACTAGCAGTTAACTGACTCCAGATTTCAATTAAACTGACTGAAAGATTATGATTTCATCATATGAACATCAGGCACAATCCTTCCCGTTAGGGGTTTAGTATCATACCATCATAACAAATATGAGAAGAACATAACCCGTGTCATGCCAACAACTGGTTTTTGAATAAATGTGTTTAGTTCCGATGCAAAGACCCTATAAGTGAATCAATATTAACGCCAAAATATGCAATCTTTAATGACCTGACAACAGTATCGTAACTATATCCCTTCTTAATAAGTCTATTCAAAGGTTTTGTTAGTTTTTGAGGTGAATACTGACACCTTTGTGTTTTATAAAGAATATTTCCATAAAAAATTTGATGTGAAATACCTGAACGTATAAGAAGTCTGCATGTTGAGCTATATTTACGAATGATGTCCTTATACCAATGATAAAATTTAGTAAATGTTTTGACTAGTTTGTGATATCGAAAACCCTGGTGTAATAATTTTTCAGTAATACATAAATTTCTCTACAGCTTTGTAAGTTAATCCATATATGTTGGAAATTTACACATTTGGGTATAATATTTCAATCTTGTTTATATCATTGTTAAATTCTAACAGCTGTAAATAAACGTCCTTAAAACTTTTCTTATTAAGTATAATATTACTTTGATATTTAAGATTATGTATTTTAATCTTTCATATTGCCCTATAGTGACCACAGAATGTCTATACATATTTTCTGCTAATTTTGGAAGTATGGCTCTTGTAGTGATTCCTATGAAATAAATGCATAATGATGTCCATACAGATGAAATTCCAGTTCAAACTTGAGATATTCTGTATAAAAGTAAGGCTTCACATTTCATTTTAATGTCTGGAACTTGTTGTCCACGATCTTTATATTGTTTGGTAATTGTTGTTCTGTTTAACAGCTCAATGTTGTCCCAAAATAAAATCATTAATCACTTTATTTATTTTCTCTATATAAAATTCACAAGGTGTATATATTCTTGCAGTATACAAGAATTTACTAAGTATATAAGTGTTTCGAACTAAAACTTTATGTTTATATCGGAATTTTCTTTTTTTCTCCATTTGTCTATCTGTTGTATCAGTCCATAATATTTCTTTTTCCAGTTAATTTCAACTGCATCCCAAACCATATTCCAAGGACTTTCATTTCGTCTTTGAGTAGTTTGTTTATACTGCCAAAGTTTGTTTGTATTAGGATTTCCAATTTTTAAAATTTCGGTTTTGTTTTCATTAATTTTCGAGCCAGATACCAAACCAAATTGTTTAAATTCTTCGAGTAATTTTTCATAGTCTGTTAGATTCGTCGATATAATAGAACAATCATCTGCGTGTTGAAAAAGTTTTACATTTGTGTTATGATTAGGAATTTGTACTCCCTGTATATTATTGTTTCTGCGAACTTTACAGGCTAATGCTTCTATTATGACAGCATAGATACTCATACTTATTGGGCGTCCTTGTCTTATGTATCTTGCAATTTCAATCTTGTCACTAAGTGCTCCCTTTATGATAACTTTACTTGATATGTTAGTGTAAATAATTTCAATCCATCTTATAAAGTTTGACTGAAAATTCATCGCTCTTAACACTTGTATGATAAATTCATGCTCCACCCGATCAAAAGCCTTTTCCTGGTCAAATGAAATTAATATACCACTTATGCCTTCCAAGTCCATATACTCTAATATACTTTCTATAGATAACAGATTGTTTGATATTAATGTTTCTGGTCCTGCACCTGTTTTTTTATCTTATAATTTGTTTAATATTTTTGACAAGTTTTTCTTAAGAATTTGGTAAGAATTTTGTAATCAACACATAGTAGACTAATCGGTCGCCATTGTTTCATGTCTTTTCTATTACCCTTATTTTTATATATTAGTAGATCAGTCCTGTCTTCATTGTGTCCGTGAGTTCTCCGTTTAAATACACATTGTTCAAAACTTCCACCAGGTCTTACCCTTTTATGTTCCAGAATTTTAAGTAAAAAGACTTTCCTATTCCATCAACTCCTGGAGATTTGTTATTTTTGAATTCCTTTAATAATTTAAGACATTCATCTTGTGTTATAAAGGTATCAAAATTTGTTTTATCTTCTTCTGTTAATTTATTTAGATAAATGTCTTCTAAATAGTTTGTCTATCACTGTTTTGGGACTGATATAAATCGGAATAAAAATCAGTCACAACTTTAATCACCTCACTTTTAGATGTGCATGATTTTCATTTTTGTCTAATACACTTTCTACTTCTCGTTTATCTCCTCTTTTTCCTCTGCTTGTTTTAAGAAATCTATGTTATCTATATCTTCTTCTTAATAACCTTGTCTTGAACGTATTATTGTTCCCATTTTTCCCTTATTTTCTAATTTAATTTTAGTTTCACTTAAGTTATCAATGGTGACTTGGTCAAGCTGAATTTTATTTTCTTCATTCTCAAGTTGCATATATGATTCTGAAAGTTCTTTTCTTTCACGAGCTACTAATTGTTTTGAGAAACGTATTGTCAATTCTTTCATTTTTTTCTTTCCAATTTCCCACCAATCTAAAATATTATAGTTACTCTTCCTTTGTTTCTTATTTATCCAAAATGTATTTATGTATTCGGTATAAAGTTTTTTGTCCAATAAACTATCATTCATTTTCCAATAACCATTTCCCCATTTAGTTTTTTGAAGTTTCAAAGATATATACATGTATACGATCGTGTGGTATAGATACGATCTTGTGGATGCAGTTCCAGATCGAATAGCGACACACATATTGATATAGACTAAGAGTATGGGTATATGAATGCACCCGATTACTTTAAAAATGAACGTTCAGAATTACTCACCCGATTGAAAATATGTTGGTATATGGAGAATTGTTTGGCAGACCAATAGCGTACTGCAGGGGTAGAAATTCTTCGTTAACTCTTTTTAAATCACAATCGAAAGAAGCCTCTATTTCGAAATATGATTTTTCTGCTATATAGGCATAATTGCCTTCCCTGAGTTTTTGCATATGGACCTTGGGAATGGTACTTAAAACCCTAGGGTCCGTTTGATTTGTAGCTATCATTCCATTCCAAACTGCCTGCAGATATGGAACAGTTGCCTGCTATGAAATACAAATACAAAATACAATAAATTTATGAAACCTTGATTGAAATGTACATCCATCATATATTTAGCAACAGGTTTTTTTGTCACAAAACCTGGTTCAACCCAACATTTTGTTTTTAAAGTCCTGTACCAAGTTCACAAAATGGCAGTTATCATCTTATAGTTCGTTTTTGTGTGTGTTGCATTGTCGTTTGTCTTTTGTTGCACTTCAGTGTTTCTGTTGTTTCGTTTTTTCCCTCTTATAGTTGATTTGTTTAGCGTAGTTTTATTTTGTATTCGCGATTTGTTTACTTTCAATCGATTTATGACTATTGAACATGTACACACAGCGGCATACTTCTGTTTCCTTTATTTATACAATTTGAGCTCATACATACCGTAATGGCTGGAAACATGTCAAGGTAACAAATACACATATTACAGTCCCATAATATATTTTAGATTAGTGAACTAAAACAGAATAGTATATTTTATTTTGATGTTATTCAGTTAAAAATTATTCAAATTCTTTTATTTAGTTGAATATAATCATCATATATTCCCCATTGTAAATTATTGAGCAAAATATAACAACATTCATTATTGAAAATAAACTCATCATAGATACCAGGACTAAATTTAGAATATACCCCAGACGCGCGTTTCGTCTACAAAAGACTCATCAGTGACGCTCGAATAAAAAAAAGATAAAAAGGCCAAATAAAATACGAAGTTGAAGAGCATTGAGGACCAAAATTCCTAAACGTGTTGCCAAATACAGCCTGAGGTAGAAAAGCCTTAGTATTTCAAAAAATTCAAAAAATTGTAAACAGTAAATTTATAAATATAACCACATCATTGACAATTCATGTCAGCACAAATGTATTGTACTATGAATTACGATTTCCGATCTCCCTTTAACTCCGTTGTGTCCTTCTATTTGCCGACTGAGAGTAAGTTACGCATAGATTTTTTAATCGTGTATTTTGTAAAAATGTTGAAAACAAACTTGTAAATGCCTGTACAAAGTCAGGAATATGACAGTTGTTGTCCATTTGTTTGTTGTGTTTGAGCATTTGATTTTGCCATTTGATTAGGCACTTACAGTTTTGAATTTTCCTCGGAGTTCAGTATTTTTGTGATTTTACTTTTAACGTTTAAGGATTTTGTATATTCAATTTATAAGATGCAAGATAATGAATTATATTCTCAGTAATATTGTATGTTTCCATTCCCCAGAAGATGGATGGAATTGATAAAATAGACTTGATCTATGATTAAGATTTCTGTCATTGACAATTATAAGTCGAATATTGACTTTATATGGATTTAGCAATATTTTTAGGTCTTTTTTTAACATAAAGCTCTTCAACTGTTTCGGTTCTTATACATCTTTGGCTTTCCAATATTCAACTAATCGTTCCTGATGAAGGTATACAAAGAAAAGCGTGTCGGGTGCATGTAATTCATAAAGTGAGCTCCGTCATATAGTAACCGACCTTATGCAAACGAATATTAATACATATTTCAGGTAGAAAAAAGTAAATCTCCATGCAAAATTTGTTATTGTTTGAAAATTGAGTTGAAACGTATATATATATATATATATATACAAATATGATATGGTAGAATTCTATCCGATGCAGCTCAAGTGTTTCTATTTTTACATTTTACTGTAGAGAAACATAAATCGTAAATGCTTACCTCGAACCATGTTACCCAATAGGTACCACCAAGTACTCCCCATTCGTATTCGTCTTGTTTAGCCAATTCGCGTAGCGTGTCGAATGGCAATTCCTCCTTTGTAACAGTTAAATATGCAATTAGGTTACCACAGTAAGTTGCTGATAAAATAATACAGAACAGCCACCAACAGCAAATAATTGTTCTTCCTGTTTGTGATCTCGGTAGATTTGTTCCACCTTATTGAAAAAGACAGAAATAAGATATTATTTTTGTGATATGCTTGAAATATTAAAAAAAATAAATGTTCCAATATGATGATATAAAGATACTTATTCTTTTGTACATAAGAAAATGCCTTTACCAAGTCAGGAATATGACAGTTATCATCCATTCGTTTTGTTTGATGTGTTAGAGATTTGATTTTGTCATTTAATAAAAAATTTTCCTCGGAGTTCAGTCTTGTTGTGATTTTACTTTATACTTCGATAAAGGTAATGGAAACAAATAATGTATAATAGATGTGGAAATGTAGGTAGGTCAACCAGAGCAGAACATTTAGAGTGTAAACTATTGCAATGCATGCTATCGATTTACAGGGATACATATACTGATAATAATATACTAGGAGTACATGCCTGTCAAAGGTCTAAGCGCTATCATAAGTTGTATTGTTTAATCAAAATAAGATTAAAAAAAAAACCACAACATATATTTTCCAAACAAGTAACTACAAAATTTTATTCGACCAATTAAGTTTTGGAAACTAACCATTTACTATTTAAAAGGCATGATTAATCCATAGACACATATGGTTCACAATTCATTGCAGCACAAATATTGATCTGAATATTCAACCCAAAATTAAACCTTCCCTTTTAAATATTTCAACATCGATTTTTTTTTATAACTTTTTCTGTTGACTACCTCATGTCGTGAGTTTCAAGTGTGTGTGTGTGTGTGTGTATAATATCCAATTAGACGTCAATTCTTGATTTAACAAGATTTTGAAAATGTCCAGACTCCTTTTACTCAGCATCGATTTAAACAATTAAGCCTTTCTCAACTTTCATGTCCTTGAATTTAAAAAAAACACATAAAAACACAAATGCACACAAAGAAGAAGAACTAGAGGCTCACCTTGGTATATGTGAATATTAAAAAAAAAAAGAAACAGATGGATTCATGACAAAATTGTGTTTTGGTGATGGTGATGTGTTTGTACATCTTACTTTACTGAACATTCTTGCTGCTTAAAATTATCTCTATCTATAATGAACTTGGCCCAAAGAAAATTGTTAAAAATTGACTATAAAGGACATTAACTCCTAAGGGGGTCAATTGACCATTTCAGTCATGTTGACTTATTTGTAAATCTTACATGGATGAACATTATTGCTTTTTACAGGTTATCTCTATCTATAATAGTATTCAAGATAATAACCAAAAACAGCAAAATTTCCTTAAAATTACCAATTTAGGGGCAGCAACCCAACAACGGGTAGTCTGATTCATCTGAAAATTTATGGCCAGATAGATCTTGACCTAATAAACAATTTTACCCTTCTTCAGATTTGTTCTAAATGCTTTGGTCTTTGAGTTATAAGTCAAAAAATGCATTTTCCCCCTATGTTCTATTGTTAGCTGTGTCGGCCATCTTGGTTAAATGGTCGGGTCATCGGACACATTTTTCAAACTAGATACCCCAATGATGATTGTAGACAAGTTTGGATTAATTTGGCCCAGTAGTTTCAGAGGAGAAGACCATTTCGGTCATGTTGACTTATTTATAAATCTTACTTTGCTGAACATTTTTGCTGTTTACAGTTTATCTCTATCTATAATAATATTCAAGATTATAACCAAAAACAGTAAAATTTCCATAAAATTACCAATTCAGGGGCAGCAACCCAACAACGGGTTGTCTGATTCATCTGACAATTTCAGGGCAGATAGATTTTGACCTGATGAACGATTTAACCTCCGTTAGATTTGCTCTAAATGTTTTGGTTTTTGAGTTATATAAGCCAAAAACTGCATTTTACCCCTATGTTCTATTTTTAGCCATGGCGGCCATCTTGGTTGGTTGGCCAGGTCATCGGACACATTTTTTAAACTAGATACCCCAATGATGATTGTGGACAAGTTTGGATTAATTTGGCCCAGTAGTTTCAGAGGAGCAGATTTTTGTAAAAGATTACTAACATTTACGAAAAATGGTTCAAAATTGACTATAAAGGGCAATAACTCCTTTAGGCCAGGTGAGCTAAAAAACAAGAATGTGTCCCCACTACACGGATGCCCTACTCGCACAATCATTTTCCATGTTCAATGGACCTTAAAATTGGGTAAAAAATCTAATTTGGTATTAAAATTAGAAAGATCGTACCATAGGGAATTCAAGTTGATTAGACCTCAGCTTCATCAAAAACTACCTTGACCAAAAAGTTTAACCTCAAGCGGGACAGACGAACGGACGAGCAGACGAACGAACGGACGTACGGACGCACAGACCAGCAAACTTAATGCCCCTCTTCTATCGTAGGTGGGGCATAATACTTTTTTCTAAAGGTTTAATACACCTAAAACTCGATGTGTTGGTACTAACTATTAACATCCCAAAAACTCAAACAAAATAAAAAAAGGTTAGATATTAATTTAGCAAGTTATAATAGTGTCACAATGATATGCAGTTCATATAGGCAACAATACATGTACATGTTCATTCGATATTTAAATCTTCTTATATTATCAACATACACATGTTCTTACATTATCAACATGCACATGGTGTGCACTTATCTAAAAAATGTTAATATAATGTTATTGTTACTGTTATAAAATGTTACTATTAATAGTATTTATACAAACTTGTTGTATATAGTCAGTCTGTATAATTGTCTCATATTGTAATTTTCTTGTAGTCCCTTATCTTTTCTGAAATCTCGTAGGTGTAAATATTTCCTGTAGTTTAAGAAGGTGGTTGTTTATTATTTTGTTATTGTCCAGTGGTATGCAAAAAACTTCTGTTATAAATGTATAGTGTCAGTGAACAAAACATTGTAGGTCACCAATGGCAGGCGTACTAAATATTTTGAGTTACATTCATTTACCTATCCCAAAGAGCAAAGTTTCATAATGTAAGTCTTCCATTGATGAAAAGAAAGGTTTAACGATCACATGCATCAACCTGTATTTTTACAGCTATAATTTAGGTAAATTATTTTCTGTGTGTTTTAAGGAGAAGTCTGAAGTTCAATAATTAGTTCATGTTAACTCTCCTGATAGAGCAAATCTCAATTAAAGTCAAGACAGCAACCCACGTATTTGAGCATTGTACACCAATTACCAGCTCCAAACACAAATAAACCAAATTTTACATAAGGGATATCTGTGTGTTAACCAAAACGTAATCCTTGCAAGTCACACTGGCTTAAAGCAGGAAGATATGTTACATATAATTTAATTATAAACAATCAAATCAGTTTTGGCCCTTGAGAAACACTCATCATACAAAATAAAATTTTGAGTTCCTGCCTGAGCAAGTCAGCTTGCAACCTTCAGTGTGAGGAAGAACCTACCTGCCCGAAAATGCACCAGCCAGGAAGTGGAGTGTCTCCACAGAGAGGATGAGAATAGACATCTAATCTGCAGCCGAGTTGAGCAAGTTATGCATCAGGGGATAGGCCATGTGGTAGTAGAGTAGCAGGGGTCTATCAAACTAGAGCTTGAATAATTTAGATCAAATTTGTCCCTGCAGTGCTTGGAGATGAATGAAATGTTAGAAATGACCAGTGATAAAATTCCATCAAGGTCCGAAAACTCAGATGGAACAATTGCATTCCTCCAGCTGTCATATGTTCCAGATTTGCCTTGATCAATTCTGATATATTGTAACGAAATAAGATGCTAGCAGGTTTTCACAAAGTCTACTATTTACACAACTGGGTCGATGCCACTGCTGGTGGACGTTTCATCCTCGAGGGTATCACCAGCCCAGTAGTCAACACGTTATTGTTGACATGAATATCCTGTTACAAAATTTTTAATTTTAAGGAAAACAAAAGATTTTCTTATCCCAGAAATAGATTACACCAGTCGTATTTGGCATAACCTTTTTGGAATATTTGGTCCTCACTGCTCTTCAACTTTGTACTTGTTTGTCTTTATAGCTATCTTGATCTGAGCGTCACTGATGAGTCTAAAAAGTTATCAAAGGTACCAGGATTATAATTTAGTACGCCAGACGCGCATTTCGTCTACTTCAGACTCATCAGTGACGCTCATATCAAAATATTTATAAAGCCAAACAAGTACAAAGTTGAAGAGCATTAAGGATCCAAAATTCCAAAAAGTTCTGTCAAATACGGCTAGGGTAATCTATGCCCGGGATAAGAAAATCCTTAGTTTTTTCGAAAAATTCAAAGTTTTGTAAACAGGAAATTTATAAAAATGACCACAATTTTATATTCATGTCAATACCGAAGTGTTGACTACTGGACTGGTGATACGCTCGAGGACGAAACGTCCACCAGCAGTGGCATCGACCCAGTGGTGTAAAAAGTTATAAAAGGTACCAGGATTATAATTTAGTACGCCAGACGCGAGTTTCGTCTACACAAGACTCATCAGTGACGCTCATATCAAAATATTTATAAAGCCAAATAAGTACAAAGTTGAAGAGCATTGAGGATCCAAAATTCCAAAAAATTGTGCCAAATACGGCTAAGGTAATCTATGCCTGGGATAAAAAATCCTTAGTTTTTAAAAAAAATTCAAAGTTTTGAAAACAGGAAATTTATAAAAATGACCACATTATTGAGATTCACGTCAACACCGAAGTGTTGACTACTGGGCTGGTGATACCCTCGGGGACGAGTCTTATGTAGACTAAACGCGCGTCTGGCATACTAAATTATAATCCTTGTACCTTTGATAACTTTTAACACCACTGGGTCGATGCCACTGCGGGTGGACGTTTCGTTTTCGAAAAACTAAGGATTTTCTTATCCCAGGCATAGATTACCTTAGCCGTATTTGGCACAACTTATTGGAATTTTGGATCCTCAATGCTCTTCAACTTTGTACTTGTTTGGCTTTATAAATATTTTGATATGAGCGTCACTGATGAGTCTTACGTAGACGAAACGCGCGTCTGGCGTACTAAATTATAATCCTGGTACCTTTAATAACTTTTTACACCACTGGGTCGATGCCACTGCTGGTGGACGTTTCGTCCCCGAGGGTAATGTAGACGAAACGCGCGTCTGGCGTACTAAATTATAATCCTGGTACCTTTGATAACTACTTCTTCTCTAAAATAGTAAACACTCACATTGATATTATACTAACCTTGCAAGAAAACGCAGCCGTATAAATACCAACTAAAATTATACAATGCTTCTATCTTCGTATGCTGAGTATAAAATGGATTAAACTTTTCTGCAAAGAATAACACAACCGAAATAATTGGAATCAGAGATCCTGTCAATATAATCACTTCCCAGCGAAGAGGTTCAATTAAACGAAGCCATTTTGTCTCGTCTGGCTTTTTGAGCATTATAACAGTTTGATCGAAGAAAAATCCTAGGGTAAAATCCATTACCCTTTCTCTATTTGCCATAACTGAGAGAGGTGCAAATGTCATGTCAGTGTCCTGAAATAAAAAAAAAAAACATAATAAGGGGCTACAAAACACCTAATGGAACTAGCTCTTTGAAAAGAGGTCAACGTTTGAATCTCAAAATAAAAAAATTAAAAAAATTGCAAGTTTCGCAATAAACAACAATAGTGCGTGTTATACTACTATATATCCCATTGAAGTTATTACTGTAAATTGTGCGGTTGAAATTTCTTGAAATGTTTATAATTGTGGTCAGTGTAAATATTTTTTAAATACACGAGCAAGTCTATTTTAGTCAAAATGTACTAAATAATCCTCTTCATGCCTGTTGGCATATAAGGTGAAGTCAAAATGTACTAAACCCCCTAAATTGTCCACAAGTTTTCCTGGATACTTAAGTCATCAAATTTATAGATTTTTGTAATGCTTAGCTACTGAATTATTTGACAGAATTTAATACATGTTAATATTCGTGTAGAGAGTTTTTGTACTTCGTGTTGAAGGCCTACTTTAAGATAAGAAAAAGCAACTCAAGTGAAGTTCCATGATTTTATGTTTTGTAAAGTACGTGTAACATTTTTTGTCATGACTTAATATGCCACATCTATTCAGTTTCATAGTGTATCTCATTTTCTTTATAATCGTGCATTGTTTTAATGAAATAACTCTCTTTTTCTATTCATCATTTTAGGAGTTAAGGCAAAACTATGGAAATGATATATACAAATATGTGTATATGTTACCCTTCTCTGAAGCTCTCCAACAAGTCCAGTCCATGAACCATTTAATATTCGTCCCCATTCTCCATCGTAACCTTTCCTTAATTTATACCTATTTTATGTAAATATAAGATAAAGAACTTTTTACGTTGCGCTTATTTGAAAAGTATAATAAAAAACAAACAACATCACAACAAAACTTAAAAGCCTGTAGAGTTAACATAGTTACTAAATCAGATTAAAAACGATGACAAAATTACCGAACTCTAAGGTAAATTCAAAAACAGGAGGTAATATGAAGACTGAAAAAAATCAAGCGATATCAATCAGCGAGCCAAATGAAAATCAACAGTCATAAATCTGCTAAATATTATGCAGCATCTGTGTTTAATCCTTTTTTATCGGAGAAGGGTCGTGTTGTATAATTTTTTTTTACCTATTATGTCTGTTTGTTTTGTTCACGCATCGTTGTCAATATAATGGAATTGATGCGACTGTCATACAAGTGAGAGGTCTAGCTTGCTTTAAAACCAGGTTCAATCCACCATTTTCTACATAAGAAAATGCCTGTACGAAGTCAGGAATATGACAGTTGTTATCCATCCGTTTGGTGTGTTTGAGCTTTTGATTTAGCCATTTGATAAGGGACTTTCCGTATGAAGTTTCCGCAGTTCAGTATTTTTATGATTTACATCTTCTGTCTAACGTCTAGTGGTCTTAATTGTCTTCATCGTTTACCTTTGACCTCTAAAAGTCGCATATTTTCAACACATCCATTTGATTTTTAAGTGCAAATACTGTTATCAACTAATAATTATTCCACGAGTTATAAGCTAAACTGTTACTGTGGATTCGTTATTATTGGTTGAATACCAATTTTCGTGGGTTTCGTGTGTACAAATGAACGTCAATTATAAATGTTCACGAATGACAAATGTTCTAAAGGATTTTTATGTCGAGGTTTACCCAATCCAACAAACTTGGATACCCACGAATATTAATGAATACACAGCACTTGAATAATGCCTGTTAAAAAGGAGGCAAAGATAACAAGGGTGAAAAAAAACGTTAGAAAAATAAGACAAAACCTTGTCCAAAATAAGCAAGGACAGAGACCAGAACAATACAGCCTGCTAAACCGTATGGGTTTTTCCCTCATTATTGAAAGCCATACGATTGCCTTAAATTGCTTACGTCCATCTCCTTTGAACATTGGTGGATACTTGTCTCGTTGGCATTCAACCCAAATCTCTAATGGTAAAAGTAAATTTTCTAAATCAACATGACAAATGTTTTGAAACTGAAGACCATTGATGATTGGAGGACTCTCTCAAAATAATAAACGTGCAAAGGTTATCAGGTGGCAAATTTGAATTCATAGCCGGCATAAAGTTAGCATTGAAACCCTGTGAAAATTACATTAAAAAAACTTACCGGCCAGTTTAATCTAAACCAGAAAAGTTTTATGAAATATAAGTTATTTTTTTATAGTATTTGCTCAAACATGTCAAACCAAGAAAATGACTGCAAAACACAACTTTCATTTTCATTGACGAATTCTAAAAAAAATCGTCTCCTATAATAGCGAACTGCCCCTGTAGAACCTTATGGCCATTTTAACAATACCAGCACATGCCAACATTGGTTAATGCTTAAAGTCGTTGTTCAGAACTTAGACAATGACAAAATTATGTGGCAACGTCCCTTGTTAATTATTCTGAAGCTAAAATATATCAAGAATTTATTATCTATCGCTATTTTTAAGCATTTCTTTTGTATTATGATCAAATCCTTCGAATAAGCCACAACAGATTCATTTGCTGCAGAGGTATATTTAAATTATGAATACTTACGTAAAATTAAGGTTCCTGCTCATTTCTATAAGGAAATCGATACACAACCCATTCCAGGTTTCATTATCTAGATATTCAAATGGCCTGTACTGGAACGAAATAAGAGTATATAAAGTATATTAATTGCATTCGGAATAAAATATTGCTTTGCTTACAAGAATCTTACAATGTCCAATTAGCTTTCTTTTTTTCGGAAACTTGTTTCGGGATACTCTTGGTTTGTCGTCGTTCACAACATAAGCATGTTTAAAAATGTGGAAGTAAAAACTACTTTATTTGACGTAATATTACCGATAAAAAAAAAAGTAAATTGGAACGTGCAACATTCCAGCAGCACCTTTATACGGGGTATATATCAAAATCAGGGCATACGAACTATATTGTTATATACCTCAAGTGTTGATACGATGAATAATTTGCCATTAAATCCATAATTGACATTTGGATAGACTTCTGATTGTAGTTTTGTGTCACCTGAAAGGTGCAGGTGCCCAATGGTATTCCACTGACGTCCACCTTTCCGGAACATTAAAGTCATCAGAGGAAATTTCATGTACTTTGTGGATGTTTTCTTTGTCTAAAATGAGATATACATATTTTAAAACACTACCAAAATGTCAATATCTGAATGCATATCAGTAGAATATGCAAATGCAAATATCTAGTAACAGACATTCATGGCATTATTTACGTACTAAATTATAATCCTGGTACTTTTGACAACATAGCGGTAACTCAAATGACGAACGAAAATCTACAATGTTAATTATCACTGGTACTTATATCAGAATTCATAAACATGTTCGTATTAATGTTAATGGTCACAAATCGATATATACTCAAATGATGGAACAACAAAAAAAAAAATAAAATCATGGTTTATTAACCATAGTAATACACTTACTTGACCCAACTAAAGCGTTTTTTTTCTCATTTCTGATAAACGTCAGTCGCAGGGTAAGGCCTTTGACAGCTTATATTTCATTGATACCAAGACGGACATAATGTACAATTTGTATATATTGTCAGAAAAATTCGGAGAAAATCGTAGCTTGACGAGATTTATATCTGTTAGAGAGAACAAATACATTATACATTACCCCACAATGTATGTAAATTGTATTAATTCAATTGTGGAATGTAACATTTCAGCTTTATTGCTCAGTTTTACAACTTCGTTGTATGATAATAGACAAAACTATCAAAGTTTAACGGTGCGTCATTGAGTTGAAACCTTAGTTGCCTATTAGTTTATTAATCTTCAAACGAACAAAGATTTGTTATAAATCTTGACAATGTTCTAAATAGGACACAGTAGAAAACCGCTTATACAAGGAACATCTCGATCTTCAAGTATTTTATGAATAGTGGTTGAAAACATAGATGCCTTAGTCATGCCTAATACAAAACAATAAATTCACATGCATTAAATAAAGGATATAAGTAAAATGAGTTCAAGAATGTATATATTTTTGCTGTTACAAAATGTTAGAATTTATTATAAATTAAGGAATGAATCTCCCTCATGCAAAGCTCTGATTCCTTTCACGGATTTAGCTATCCTTTTTGGACCTTTTGGATTATAGCTCTTCATCTTTTATATAAGCTTTGGATTTTAAATATTTTGGCCACGAGCATCACTGAAGAGACATGTATTGTCGAAATGCGCATCTGGTGCAGGAAAATTAGTACCGTTAATGTTATTCCATACGCTTGTACGTGAATACAAAAGTCAATATTCAGTAAAAAGAAACAAAAGAAACAAAATAACAATTACCTGAAGTATAACTTCTCTCATTTTATTATGCAACTGGATAATTGATGTTTCATTTAAACAACATGTCTTCATGTCTTCTTCCGTCAGTATATCAATTGTGAATATATTTTCCAGAACATATTGAAGTGTCTACAATTGATAAATAAATGGTTATAATGAAAATACATTAAAGCTAAATTTAATGTTGGATTACAATAAGCGTTCAAGGAATTAGTAAATCTGACAGAGTCTAAGGGGATATTTATCACTTTGACTAAAATTAAATTGGCTCATTTAATTTTCGGAACATTTGAAAAAGTATGAACCTTGATCTGTCCACAAAAAAAAAGAAAAATGTCGCTAATTAAAGATGTCCATTGTTATTTTGAAGGTTACATGTTGTAATTTACTATAATATATTATTTATTTATGAGTTTCTCTGTGCTAAGTATTCTTGTGTTGGTTGGTAAGGAATTAACGTCACGTAATGTTATCATTTTAACGAAATGTTTTAACATTGTCATATAAGCGGGAGGGTTTGCTAGCCATAAACCAGGTGAATTTTTTCTTCAGAATGTCCTGTTACCTAGTCAGGAATATGACAGTTGTTATCTTATGGTACGTTTCTATGTCCGTTTTCGTTTTTTTGGCAGTTGAGTATTTCTGTTGTTCCATTGTTTTCCTCTTATAGTTGATGTGTTTTTCGCAGTTTTAATTTGTAACCCGTAATTGATTACTCTAAATCGAGTCGAGACCCTTTAACAGTGGTGCCTTTATATATAGCAGTTTGACAAACACTATTTTGAATTGTGGTTAAATAAAGCATTAATCATAAACTATAAAATTATTTCCACCTTAAAATGTTAATATGACGAAAAGTCCATTGCCGAGTCTCTAAACATTGGACAGACACATCAAAACTTGACAGGATAGAAAATGTTAACCCGTCCAGAGGACCTGTGTTCATTTGAAGTCTATTCTTTATTTGATTTTTTGCTACTTTTCCCCTTGAATTTTCATTATATTGAGCGGTTTAAAATTGTGGTTCAGAACATACATTATATATATAAAGTGCATTTGTATCTATTGTTTAAATTTTAATTTGTTCCAAAAATGAATATCCTCTTCAAACATAGAACAATAATACTGATTATTTATTTTGTAAATGTGTCTTGTATTCATTTGACTTTGATCAATTTCATTCTTATCTGCTTAATAAATAACCAAATGTAACTTATTTGCGGATTTTATCAAAGTAAATCAAATATAACTTTGTATTTTCGTATAGCTCATTTAAAGAAAAAGTTCTGTGTATATTTCTGAAATGTTTGTTCGCCACTATAATAACTTTTAATGAAACAAAGAACTTTACTATCCCCACATGTAACTTATAATGAAATAGTATTGGTGTTTTTAATATTTCTTCTCTAAAATAAAAGTTTAGCAAATAACGATCGCGTGATATCAAACTTTACCTTTCAATAAGACATTATTTACATGTTGAAACAGATTTATATTTAATGGTAATGGTATGAAATACAAACAATAAAACTGACAACAAATATTTGTGTAAAAGAACCAGCAGTGATGCTCACATAAAAAAAATTATGTAGGCCAAATAAAGTATGAAGTTTGAAAGCATTAAGGACGTGAGTGTTTAATTATAAGAAATAATTCATTGCAGTCGTAGATTTGTTGTCATTTAACCATAGGTTGGCCATTTATATTGGATTATTATACCCTGAGTGTTAGCAAAAAATCACGAAAAATAAATTGAAATGAACTGATTTGTTTATTATGCTTTAGAATAGAGATAACTATATTGTATCTGTATATTGGCCTGTGTAAACTGTGAGTTTTGAATATCTGGTAGTATACTATAAATATAATTGAGTTTGGCGTAATGCGGAACAACCATTTTTGTGTATTTATACGCTTGCGCTTAAAGTAGATATACTGTGTTAAAACTGGTTGACGACAATAGGTCGTCATATTATTATTGATTTTTAATCCAAAATGACAGTATGATTAATTGTCTCTAGACATTCAATTCATATTCAAAATAGAAATAATCTGATTTACATTGAAGTTATATATTTTCATTTTGTATTTTTGTTTGTTCACAACAATCAACATCAACATCTATTTAACTGATTCGATGCATTTCGAATCCCTTGAGTTTATGGTAATAAAACAATTTCAGCTTTCATAATAATGATGCCGTAGGTTAACATCGCCTATCACAATAGCATGAATAGGTCGAGTATTGAACTGAATTTATTCCAAAAAACTATATATTTTAAAAGGAACTAAAAAAATATTGGAAAATAATAATAATACAACAGTTTAGCAATAAAGCTTACTACATCGACACATTGTTGAAATATTAACAGCACGATGGGTGCAAATACGGGAGCAGGAACTGCTTACTTTTTCGAAGTGTACATGTTCATCGATTCGATTGGGTTAGTTATTGTCAATATTTGCTTTTCTATGTATTGATGGTCGTATAACTTTCGTCTATTCGATTTTTTTACCTTTGATCGCTGTGTTTTGTGTTCCTTATCGACAAATGGTTTCGAATTCCCGCTCGTTTTTACCTGCGCTTTAAAATGTAATTGATTGATACATTGAAAAAAAAACTTTGAACTTACCAAATTTTCAGGAATATCAAGCGCCATTGTGTTATGCGGAAGATTTACTATGGCAACGTTGTTTAAATTTGATAACAATACATCATTAAGAGGTTGATTATCAATATGAAACAAAAGCCAACGTGAATTATAATGCATAGCTGTTTCTCTGATACGCTTGTCATCAAATGTGTTTGCCTGAAATTAAAAAGAAACATAAAAGAAAAGTTTGATACAATAAATATTTAGATTAAGGAAGCAGTACTGTACCGATCGATGGTCAAATCGATGCAACAAACATAAACTGCAGGAAGGATAATCGGTCCGTGTAACACTTATCAATTCAAACTTTTAAAAAGTTTTGAAATTTTAGATTTTTGAAATTTTGATCAAAGTTTTAAAATATCAAAATTTTAACCAAATAATAAAAATGTTAAAATTCTAAATATAGTTTTTAAATTTGATAGTTTAGAAATTTGATCAAACTTTTAAATTACAAAACTGAACGTGCAATTTTGATTATTTAATTTTTTGAAAGTTTGATTTTTAAATTTTTGATTAGAATATCAAAAATAGAAAAAGGCGAAAAGAGGGGGAACATGTAAACACGGCTCTGATTATAATCATTCTTAGTTAGGAATAAATAACACGAAATATATCAAATCATTTTTAATTACAAAAAAAAAAAAAAAAAAAAATTAAAAGAAGAGAAGTCGTTTTTTTTTATTTTAACATATTAAACATCACATTGGATAACAGTTATGTACTGAAATTTTAAGATTGTGCATCTATTAAAAAAATATTCAAACCTATTTAAACCGGTATCAAAAAGGCCAGAGGCTCCTGGATTGGGACAGGCGCAGGCCCAAATGCGACAGGGTTAAACATGTTACGTCAGATCACAACCCTCTCCCTCTACCTCTAGCGAATGCAGAATAAACTAACACAAAGCAATGCACCCAGTAAAACGCACTTTAAAAGAAATCCAAGTCCTATGTCAGAATAGGAAACAAACGAAACTAATCAAAATGACAATGATAATAAATTAACAAAGGACTACTATATATAAAGCTAACAGTTACTGACATATGCCAGTTCCAGACCTCAATTAAACTAATTGAAAGATTATGTCTTCATAATATGAATAACAAGCACAATCCCTCCCTGTTGCATTTATTGTTATCATTCATGAAATATTTGTCACTGGCAACCAAAAATCGATTATTCAAAATAGGTTCTTTACATACAAATTTCAAAGAAACTAATGACGCAGCTCGCTCGGGCAAAGTAGCCCTTAAAGATGGATTTGATGGTGGTATGGATGCTAATGAGACAACTCGACATCCATGTAACAATTAATATAAGTAAACCATTATAGGTTAAGAAAAGGCCTTCAACACGGAGCCTTGGCTCACACCGAACAGCAAGTTATAAAGGGTATCAAAAATTTCTAGTGTAAAACCATTCAATAGGGAAAACCAACGGTCTGATCTTTATCAAAACGAGAAACGAGAAACACGTATGAACTACATCAACAGACGACAACCACTGTACATCACATTAACTTCACTTTGGCGAAAACACCTCTTCAATTGCTTCGGTTTTTATATTTACTTCAATTTCAAATATTCAGTTTTTAGCGTTCTGTAGGTTAATGCGTTTTACAATGTAATGGTTTTTCGAGAGCAACATTGGTGTATGGCCAAAAATGGACTGAAAGTCCATCATTTAGCTGACATCGTGGCACTCTCTTCACACGCCCCATTCTGATTGGACGTACTGTGTTCTTTTACTTTGCTCAAAGATTATGCTACGTATATGATAAATGCATATACTTTTCACAAGCATCAGTCCAAAAGTTGTCTAAGGGAGCAACCATTTAACTTCAGAAGTGGGGATATGGTTGTTTTATTTTGAAGTGAAAAAAAGCGCTTACAATGTTTTCATCAATATTGATAACATTATTTGGTTCAAAATTTAACACTATAAGGTATTGGGGAAAACTGAATTCAGAATATTTGTTTTGTCCTCTGCTTGCACAGATTTTTTTTCTTCATCAAACTTGGGTTCAGAATATTTTTATGTACCCTTATTGAAGCCACTCGTGGAAGTATCCAAGTAAAATAAAAAAAATTGTCACCTTGGTGACAATATTTATATATCAGATTCTCCAAAAGATAACTATTGACCGCTGATATAAATTATGGAAAATAATTTATAATTTTCAAAATGCGGACACCTGAAAATGAAAAGATAGGTGCATAATGTACAGCGGCGACTGTTACGTAAATATGAAGGCTGAAAATAATGTTTATGGTATACGTAATAGAATGAATATGTTCAACAAAACCAGAACGATAAGTTGGATGTTAACGTTTCTTTTTTTTGTTTGCATTTTTAATTTAATTTGCCTTTATTGGCTTTTTTTTAAGGAGGCTCGCGTGTATAAGATTTTCTGAAAAAAAAATGATTATTAATTTTTCATGACAAATTTTATTTATTACCTTTAGTAGTTGTTACTTTATCATCTGGTACAAAAATCGTTCCAAAAAATCAATTCGTGTAGGCCCCAGGTGACTTTTAAAGTGTAGATATCATTGAAAAAGCTCCAAATTATCTTCCCTTTTAAAACAAAATGTCATTTTTTGGCATTAAAATTGAAATATCTTTTTTTAACTCATCGGTGACCTATATTTTTTATTGTTGTTTTCGAATAAGCTGTACATAAACTAAATAATTTTAAAATTTAAGTGATTTCTGTAATTTAGTTCTTTTTTTATTTCTATATTACCGCTTTTTCTCCTATTAGTCCAACAGAAAAAAAGGACATTAACAAAAACGTATGCTTCTTTCGAAGGTAGATTGTGAGATTAAATGAGCGGTGACCCCATTTTTTTCATTTTTCTCCTAAGTATAAGATAAAGTTCATTTATAGAAAAATATAGAGAAATCCTATATTAAATGAAAAAATGATTTAGAGCTATGACCCGCGAGCCCCCTTAATTTGATTCGAGCATCTTTGGTAAGTCTTTAGTAGACGAAACGCGAGTCTGGCCTAAATACAAAATTTACATCCGGTTATCTATCTTTGAAAAGTTATTGTAGATACCTTACAACAATTTCCGGACTCCAGGCTACCAATATTTGATCTTACTCTTAATTTCGGCGTAAAAAGATATCAAAAACCTCCAACATTCCAGACTAGCACAACGTTCATTGCGACACCATGCATTCAGATTTCCTACCGTATCAAAACTTAAAACTGAACACATTGATACAAGGCAATATATGATCGTCATGCAATCGATAAAAAATGAAAACAAAACGATCAAAGTTACGACCGAAGCGCTTCTCTGGATCAGGAACGCTCAAAGCTGAATATCTAAGGCCAACAATCAATAAAGAACAGAAATAGTTGATTAAAACGTTAATAATGATCGTTAAAGATATATGCATCTGCCGACATGATTGCAGAGAGTAAGAAATTGTAGAGCAAAAACAGAAAAAAATTGAAATCAAATGAGATAATACAATGTGTATTGAATCATTTTATTGCTGAAAGTCCAGTAGAAAATATATATACATACTCAACCTAACCATACTATTTGACCTTCTGCGAGTTAAAATATGGGTGCTGGGTAAACCATCAAGTAAAATGGTCATTATCAGAGCAGTGTGTCTTGTTTTAAAATAAATTTTATTCTTTTGAAAAATATTTATTTTGTCATCCAATTTTTCACCGCTTAGAACTGTCTGTGCCTGTGGTTTTATTTTACACATTAACTTTTATGTACCAGCATGTTTTCATTTCATTTTGTTTCGTTTCGTTTCGCAGTATACCCCTCTTTTCGCCCCTTTTCTATTTTTGATATTTTAATCAAAAATTTTAAAAAATCAAACATTCAAAAAGTGAAATAATCAAAATTGCACGTTAGGTTTAGTATTTTAAAAGTTTGATCAAGTTTCTAACTATCAAATTCAAAAACGATATTTCGAATTTTGATATTTTAATTACATGTATTTGGTAAAAATTTTGAAATTTTAAAACTTTTTCACAATTTGGAATTTTGATCTTTTAAAACTTTGATAAAAATTCCAAAAATCTAAAATTTCAATACTTTTTAAAACTTTGAGTTTTTAAGTGTTACACGGACCATAATCGCATGAACACCCAAAAAAAAAAAAAAAAATAAAAGAAACTAGACGAGTTAGTTAACAAGGTATTAAAGCCTTACTTGTTGTTACATTTCCGTTTATCATTAAACGTAGAACAAACTACAATTATTAACACATTGTATAATAACACCAAAATTGCGGTATTTTGTGTTATTGCAAAACATTGTGGATATCTATTAATCGATTGATTTTCGTTTATCGCTTTATGTAAAGAAAGCTTCCAAAATACGATTTACATACTTTGCCATTCTCAATTTAATTTCACGAAACATTGCGAATTGTTTTCAAAATGAAAACCACAACTATTCAGTCTATAATTAGATCTTTTATTTTTCGAAACTCCTTTGAGAGTTATCGCCGCTGATGTGGTAATATCAAATGCATATGACTTGTTATTCAAAAATAGGTATTAGATCATTAAAACACATAACAAACCTTCATTGAGTTGCTTTGATCACTCACACTTTTAAGTGAGGTTCTTTCTAGATAAGTTTTTTGTGACTATTGTTTTTCACTTGTGTCAACCATTCGTTAAAGCCCTCGTCACAACGAACCCACGACACATCTATGCAGCGCCACGACATGACATTTGGTCAAATCGTTGGTCATCTGTGATCGTCGTACGACAGTCGCACGATATTTTCAGCATCGTAACGCTGTCGTGTGTCGTGGAACAAAATTGAACATTCACCTTTTTGCTCTACGATTTTTTGTCGTGGGACTGTCTTGTGGCTGTCGTGAGAGTGTCTTATCACACTCGTGCGACTGTCTTGCGATAAACACATTGTCGTAGGTACCAAAATAAACTATTTTAATAAAAACAATTGTACGATTGTCGCACGACTGTCATACGACAATCTCACAACTGTCGCAGGACACTCGTGATACAGTTGCACTATTACCAAATTTCGCACGATGCTCGCACAACATTGCTTGTATGTTGTACGACAGTGGTACGTTCGTCGTGCAACATATTTTCGTTTTTTTTCTTTTAGAAAAATACAATTTGGCGGGAATGTCGGTAGACTCCTCCCCGTCCCTCGTTACAGTGACGAAATTATCAGCAGGGTCTTTTGTAAATTTTGCTTTTCGGGGGCATCCTGGTTTAAATTCGCTGAACATATATTATATAAACTAATACGAAAAACGTCGTTCATTTGGACTGAACTTATGACACTAAACAATATTGAAAGCAAATGTCAAATGGCACGCAAAAAATCGGGCCTTCTTTATAGACTAGTAGTTCGGAGTTCAACGCTGAGTGACCAACGAATGTTGTGCGACAGTCGTGCGACAGTTGTTCGACAGTGACATGACAGTACCACGCGTATCCCATGACATGAAAACCTGAAAAAAAAAGCACCAAACAACTCACGATTGTCGTACGACTGTCGCACGACTTTCGCACGACTCACTTGCAACAAACCCACAACAGTACAATTACAATTCTTTTTTTCTGTACTGTACCCATCGTGGAACCAGCGTAGACATGTCGTAGCTGATGTGACCACTCGAAATATTTTTTTGACAACTATTTTTTATATCTTCCACGACAAAAAATCGTACGATCTGTTGTGACCGGGGCTTAACTAACTAAAGAGAGGCGGGGCTTAACTAACTAAAGAGAGGCGGGGCTTAGCTAACTAAAGAGAGGCGGGGCTTAACTAACTAAAGAGAGGCGAAAGATAACAAAGGGGCATTCAAACTCACAATTCGAAAATAAACTGACAAAACCATGATGGCTAAAATAAAAAAAAAAAGAAATATAAACAACAGTTCACAAAACAGGACATTGAAAAAAAAAGCTTGAGCAACACGATCCCCACCAAAAACTAAGGGCGATCCCAGGTGCTCCAGAAGGGTACGCAGGGGAATTCTTTAATGATTACCCCTTGTTAACCTTTCTTTCAAAATACAGTTTACATTATATTTAGCATGTACATATTTTTAAATACTAGCTATAATATGAATTACCTCTGACATAAGTCGTTTCAGCATTTTTCCTCCGCCTACCACTATGATAAAAAGTTCTGAGGCAAAAATATCATACACATGATACAGAAGGTCGTAAATATCTTCGTTGCTAAAACCAGTATCAATTTTGTACATGCTGAGGAATATACCATCTATCTGTAACTGCTCTGTTAAACCACTAACTTCAAATTCTATATATAAAAAGTAAAATCACAAAAATACTGAACTCCGAGGAAAATTCAAAAAGGAAAGTCCCTAATCATATTGCAAAATCAAAATCTCAAATACATCAATCGAATGGATAACAATTATCTTATTTCTAACTTGGTGCATTCATTTTCTTATGTAGAAAATTGTGAATTAAACCTGGTATTATAGCTGGCTCAACCTCTCACTTGTATTAAAGTCGCATAAAATCCAATTATATTGACAAAGAAAGTGAACAAAACACACATAAGATATATAAATGTCAAAAATAGGGTACAGCAGTCAACATTGTGTTATTATCACCAAAGATAACTAGTTATTTTCCGAAATATAAAAGTATACATATTAAACTTAATATCCAGGATGATTTATTATAAGATTCCTACTAAACCTAAAATTGAATACATCAAAACATGAAAATAACATTTAATTATAGGTATTTTCTGGATTTATTTCGTCCGAAACGGTAAAATTCGTTTTGCATAGATACAAATTACGAAAAGGAACCTTTAAATGCTCAATTTAAAATATCGTGTATTTGCATGAATATTTGTAAGAGCTCAATTGAAAAAAGAATGTCTTTAAAAAAAGATAGTTCGAAGACATATTTTTATCCATTCAGGTAAAACGTTTTGTTTTTAAAGTCACGTATCACCATTATCAAAGTGTTTTATTCAGACATTGAATAAACTCATCATAGATACCAGAACTAAATTTTGTATATACGCCATACACGCGTTTCGTCTACAAAAGACTCATCAGTGACGCTCAAATCCAAAAAAGTTAAAAAGGCCAAATAAAGTACGAAATTGAAGAGCATTGAGGACCAAAATTCCTCAAAAAAAGTTTGCCAAATACAGCTAAGGTAATCTATGCCTGAGGTAGAAAAGCCTTAGTATTTCTAAACTTCAAAATTTTGTAAACAGTAAATTCATAAATATAACCATATAAATGCTAATTCATGTCAGCACAGTGCTGACAACTAGGATGGTGATACCCTCGGGGAAATAAATCTCCACCAGTAGTGGCATCGACCCAGTGGTAGTAAATAAACTCATCATAGATACCAGGACTAAAATTTGTTAAGTGAAAAAGTATCAATGAGCTCGAACCAACATATGCGTTGCTTACACACCTACCTGAATCATCTTCATAGACAAGAACAGCGTTGATCCATTTTAGTTCCTTTAATATTTCCATCAACATTTTTGAGTAGCTAGTGCCATAACTATTTAATCTTCTACTTTCCAGGTTGGAGAAATATTTAGTTAAATCTGAAATATCAAATCTGCTAGAACAATAGTCAGAATGGTTTTGACTCTGAACTTCTGCACTGATAATTTGACCAATTCCAGACAAAGGTTGAATCCAATCAGGTGGTTTATTTGTATTTGAAAGATTTCGTATCATATATACTGCAACTGCTCCTTCGTTGTAAAGACGTGATCCTAAAAGAAAAAGAAAGAAGGAACATATACTTCAGTGAATGTTGTTGGTAACTGTCTGTCATATTTGATTTCGTTTACAAGTATTGTATAGTCCTAAATAAGGTCATTGGATTTCTCTTTGGAATTGTTAAGCAATAATGCCATGTTTTTATGCCAGGGCCTTTTATAGCTGACTTCAATGTACTAGTATACAATTTTGATAATAATTAAAGACTGAACCATGTGAACTGTGACCTATCGTTACAATCTTTATTTGTTCCAAAAAGGTTGGAAGCTTCAACAAACGCAACCCGCTGAAATGAAGTCATGCCATCAAACACTCAAATTTAGGTATATGGACTTCATGAATGATTCCAAACAGTGACGTCATATTGATTTTTTTTTGCCTGATTAAATCAAATATGTCAACAAAATATACCTTCATGTGCTACTTTTTTGAGTAAAATGAGGTCAAAATTTTATATTTGCTCAAAATTCGGATTTGTGGACGTATTTTTCTCTCCGGCTAAAATACAAAACTTTTTTTTAAAGATAAACCCAAGCTGTGTTATAACATTATTTGTAAATTCTGTTTTATATAAATGTCCTTTAAATTTGTGCATTTTGTTTTTTCTAATAACTCATATTTATCAAATGTTCATGAATGTAGAAAAAAAAACACCATTTTTTGCTGTATATTTATCAAATTTAAAAAAAGTTCCACTATTTACGTTTTCATGAAAATTGGCACACTTTATCTTTTTACGTAATCTAACCATATGGCATTTTAAAAAAGAGGGGTCCATGAACTCGTTTTCAAGTTAAATAAGTTTGAATGATAAAAATCAGTCAAAAACTAAATCTTTTCCCGATAAGTCATAGTTTGACGTCGCGAAAATAACAATTTACGTGAGCAAAGTCATTACCTCCCCTGTAACGGTATCGTATGCCCTTAAAACTTGTACTTACCTGTTCTTACAATATTGAACGATGTCCAGTCTTTCATTGGTTGCCATAAAATGTCTGCTCTGCAATTAAGTGAACAATCTATCACTGCTGTAGGCGGAAGGACTCCACATATTTCAGCCTCATCAATAATTACACCTTGTATAATAAAGAAAGAAGGTTACAGAGGTTATCGATTAACGTACAAAGAATAATACGCTTAATTAAGGGAGACGGACCTTGGTTAAGGGAGATAACTCTTTAAATAAGTTTCATCAAGGTATTTTAGGCATTTACGCAAAACAGATGGAAAATAATCTATGTAACCAAGAAGCTTAGAATATATAATTGAAAATGGATGACACTAACAGTCCACCAGCACCATTATTAACCCAGCACCAGTGAATTTAATATATATGTTATCAATTTCGTCTGCCAACATGGCTTTTCTGGAATTATCACCACGCAATTCTTTAATTATGTCCGTTAATATTGTCAAATTTAAAAAATCCACAAACCCATACACAAAGCAATTACCACAAACCCGTACACAAAGCAATTACCACAAACCCGTACACAAAGCAATCACCACAAACCCGTACACAAAGCAATTACCACAAACCCGTACACAAAGCAATCACCACAAACCCATACACAAAGCAATTACCACAAACCCGTACACAAAGCAATCACCACAAACCCATACACAAACCCATACACAAACCCGTACACAAAGCAATCACCACAAACACAGTACAAGTGCTACATCATAAAAGTAGTAAAAATAGGTTCTATTACCCCAAGGATCTTTGAACTGTTAACGATTCTTTTTATCTTTAAAATTTGTTTATGTGCCCAACCATGGTAAATGTAACTACTAGTAAACAAAATATTTTGCATTGGTGAATACAAACTCTTTTCAAAACAAAAATAGTAGGAAAAAAAATAACAGCAGCATCATTCGACATGAAATATATCAATCAGTATAATTGTATTAAATTAATTGAAAACAATTAGGTAAAAAATAAAGACAACATGAGTATACCGCTGTTCGAAATTCAAAAATCGATTGAGAAAAAACAAATCCGGGATACAAACTAAAACTGAGAGCAATCTATGAAATATCAGAGGAGAACAACGACACCACATAAACACTAAAATGCAACACACACAGAAACGAACTGTAAGATAACAACAATAGCCATTTTCTGACTTGGTAAAGGACATTTTAAGAAAAAATGGTAGGTTGAACCTGGTTTTGTGGCTATCCAAACCAACCGCTTGACAATGATAACTATAACACTAAAATGACAACATTACATAACAGGACTACAATACAAATAGATGGAAGTACATACATGACAGAGAAACACACAGATAAACAATCGCCTTTATATTATATTAGTATATAATGATATTGTGTTCCAAACATTATATATTTTTTAACTTGACAATTTTTATATCAGAAAATTAATCATCTATAACACGATGTAACAATAGATTTCACTTCTTTTGAAACTGTTTTCCCTGTTTGTTTTTTGTAGTTCTTATAAATAGATGGGAATTAGTATAAGAAGTTCTGATAATAGCTTACTATTCATAAAGTGTTATGTTAGGTGCATAAGGCAATAGATCAGTTTTGGCAGTTTCTACGGATGGGATACAGGTTTTGTGGTATTATATAAAACTTGGCATTTAAAATGTATCAGTATCAAGGGTGCTCGCAGATGCATACGTCCAATCGAAGTTTGTCACATTAGTATATATACAGTTGTTGTTATGTTTATAACATGTATATGTTACTTGAAATCATGTACCGTAAAGTAAAATACATAGACAATAACTGTTTAGTGTCGTTAAATATCAGCTGTATTTGTACGAGGCTAGGAAACAAGGTGTATGCGAGCTTTTAGCGAGCCATTTCACCTGTTTCGAGCCGAGTACAAATACAGCTGATATTTAAAGACACTAAACAGTTATTGTCTTGATCCTGCAATTAGCTCTGTATATTGTTTGTGTCTTGAAAGACACAAAAACTAACATATTTAGCATTTATTTTCGATTTGTTATCCATTGAGGCCCGCGTAGTAATATCAGAATCACACATTATATATACGCTGAAGACGGGTTCTCAAAAAGGAATCTCGAATGGTCAACAACAATACATCGCTCAAGGTGAATAATTATCTATTTTAACATAACAACTAATTTCAACAGTAAAAACAAATAACAAAACATTGTCAAATTTGAAACAGAAGTGTACTAGTCGTCCTACGCTTCAGACTTGACAATCATTCACTAAACATGCATGCTGAAATTGACATGGCCAGTTGATTTTGTAACACAATCATACACATTCAAGTTTTGAAATCGACAATTGTCATCGTCATTGGAATGCAACTGGAATACACATTCTGAAGTCACACAGGTTCAAACAATAATCAATCCGGCAGTGGGCGGAGCTTTAAAGCGATATCTGTATAGTATACAAAGGGCTGTATCTGTATAGTAGGACACCCAATTGCAGGATAAAATATTGTAAAGCAAGAGAAAATAATATACTAGTCAACAAAAGAAACGATACACGACTTTTTTCAAATTTAAGATGAAGTTTTCCGTTTAAAGGGACCAATATTGAAGGTAGTAAAATTAAATGACCATGGAAATATAAATCTGTTTTTTGCTTTCATGACGTCATTTGGCGAAATCGAGTTTTTTGACAAAATTAACATAAAATGACAATTTTAAAAACAGAAGTTCCAACTAATGATGTCAACCTCTCGTTTAAAGATGAAGACAATATTTGCCATCAATTCCTTTTTACAAATCGTACAGTTTCTTTGTTTATTTCTGAAGAAAAGTTCCGCCCCACAAGAAAAACATTATCGATTGATTTACCATTGAGAGTATGTGTAAAGTGAAATTAAAAAAAAACCGTTCACAATCTTAAAACTTATCCGAAAGGTTCCAAATTTACTGTGTGTTGTTTTCATATCTAAAATATTGATTTGAGACGAAAACATTGTTTTTTTTGCAGTTTTTGAGATTTCAAAAAAACACTTTTTTACCCAAAATTTAAAAAAAACAATATTTCAACCCATTACTTACAACATGAACATAACTTGATTAGCATATTGAATATTTTTAAACAAATTTGAAAATTCATTTTGGTACTTAGAAAATTGTGTGTCGATTTTGTGTCTAACTTTCCGCAAAAATAATTTGCACCCTATGATCGTTTACAAGGAATTTAGTTACTTTCCAAAAGGTTTTGATTTTTATTATCATAGGTGCATACATTGCAAATGAAAGCTTTTGAAAATAGTGTATCTCATTTTGTTTTAGTTTTAATACTTTTTGATCAATTTTATTCCAAAGTCGTGTATCGTTTCTTTTGTTGACTAGTTTATGTTACTGCGAGTTCTGTGTTTGTCTTGTTTACAGCCTATTGAATGAAGAGCAGATATACCTTAAATGCGGACGAGCAGGGCGAGCGAGAATTTAATTGTGATTTACTTCATTAAAATTGGAAAATGGAAAGATTCTAGGTTTATCATGGAACCTATTGTCATTTAATCAGGGTCTTATGTACTGATAATATCTATATTGAACCTTGTATAGATTCTAGATCAGCTTATTGATTCAGCCTCGACACCTGCTCAACGATAATACAGCTACCCTCGAAGGTATAGAAGTAAGGTCAACACAGAATCCGTCTATTAAGAAACTTTAATGAAATATTATTTTATTTATGCCTGTAAAACAAAATAATTCATTCTAATACATAAACAATTAATTGGGCAAACTAAATAATGCCTGGTACTTAGTATGTGATTTTGTTAAATTCAAAACAAAAAAACATTTGTTGAAATAAAAAAATAAGGAAGAACTACCTTTTATAATGTTTTTTTTTACGATCTTTACTACCCCAAAGCTCCCGGAGAGGCGAAAACGACGAAAAATTCACCGTAGATGTATTCGTTAGAGTGATGCAACACCTTGACCCAGAGGATTTGTAAATTAGAGGATCAATACAACTTTTCGTGAATCTATACGACATGCACAAAAACCAATACGTAAATAATTAGTTTAACTGGTATCAAAAATGCTACGGACACACCAAACTAATAAAGAGTTTTATTTATTCAAAAGAAATTTTATAAACAAATGTTTTAATTTTTCAATGGTGTTCATGTAAAGGAATCCCTTTATCGGTCTCTGTTTTCTCCCATGCTTGAAACAGTTCAACATCACAGTTGAAAGTAAAAAATGAATAAAAAAGCAGAGACCTATTTATAAGAGCTATGTGACCAAACAAAACCTGCAAAGAATAGTAAAACAATATAATTTAGGTCAACTTCGCGTCAGTGATTTTGATTATTAGTATGCGAAATGTATAGGATAAAAAGTGTGTCAACCATCATATTAATTAGCAAATATTGTATCTAAAATATTAATGAATACTTGAATTTGATGTTCAGATACTGTTCATTATGCCTACTTATCAGACCTATTACAGAACAAGACATGACTGTGTTTCGGGAATTGTGCGTTATTTCCAAAATTATTGAAAGCTTGGGTACAACAGCACGGAAATACACTGAATAAACCGACGGTACATTTAAGGGCATACGATACAGTTTTGATCCCGTATTTTCAGATTAATGAAAATTTACAAATAGGCTAATTTTGCCTGATTAGATAAATCACGAAATCGCCTGCACTGTAGCCGTCCCGCTGGACCACACGACCACCTGGGTTTCATATAAAAATGAAGCTTTCGGTGGCCGGGTGTTACATTTCCACGTCAGTTTTTATCTAGCGTCGTACTACAGTACATGGCATATAAAGCATGGAGATGTTATTTTTACAGATCAGCTAAATTATCTATAGTAAAGGATCCTACAAATTAATGTAAGATACCCATGATACAGTCACAGAAAATAATATTATATTTATAAGTACGTCTAAACCAGTGACAACTCTACAACAGATTTATCCATCGGATCACCAGCAATCATGGTGATACATGGCTGTGTACATTATGTATATATATAAGTAAACAATCTTTAATATATATGCACACGTACATAAAAAGTGTTAACGCATGCGGTAGAATATCACATGTAAAGTTATCGATATGTGCTCTCTCTCAAGGATCGATAACTCTGCATTAGGACATTGAATGTTTTGCGCGAAAATATGAATGCCTACTCAAATCCAATCTATCAGAAAAATCGTATTATTACAGAAGAGTGTCCACCATGCATTTGCACTGTACTATTATTAATATGATAGAATAGAATGATATACAAATGGATGAAAAACTGTAATATACAAATATTAATATAATATAACAAAAAAAAAAAAAAAAAAACAGAGTATATTGATTTGTTTAACTTCATTATAATAATTATAATGATAGGTTGATTTTATCATCCACGCACGATCTTTTTTCACTCTCATTAACCTCACTTTCAGGTATAGAGATGGGTTTTTTTTCTGAGACAAATGCTTGTGATAATCCACAAAAACGTGCGGTCATCCGATGTTCAGTACTTTGATTCGTTCTTATTATATGTTGTACTGTTACACCATTGTCCAAGGATAGAAAAGGGGTGGGGATCCCGCTAACATATAGTTGACTTTGCTGTATGAGCTTTGCTCATTGTTGAAGGTCGTACGGTGACCTATAGTTGTGAATGTCTGTGTCATTTGGTTTCTTGTGAAAGAATTGTCTCATTGGCAATAATACCACATCTTCTTTTTTATAAGTATTACTTCGGCAAGTCACAGTGTTTCGATTTTGCTTAATATGATAGTCCTCTTAAAGCTATATTCATACGTTAAAAAAAAGTCCACATGCCGTCTTTGAGAAGATCAAAAGATTTAAAATGAATGTATAGAAAGCGTGCGATATTTTAAGTATAAGGTCCTGACTTTGTTTCATTTGAAAATTTAAAAAATAACCGATTAGATGTAAGGATATATCGCTTGTAGAAAAAAAAATGACGAATAAAATGTTAGCATACAGAAAATATTTTCGAAATCGCTGTTTTTTCTTTTTCTTTTTAAAAAGATAAAATGTTAGCAATATTATTTACTCAAGAATCCTTTTTATAATTTCAATGAAAAGAAGTATTACAGTCTATTTGAACAGAATAATAGTAAATATGTCAAGTAATTTTCTTTAAAATAATGAAATCTTGAGCATTTACCACCTAAATTCATGTTTCTTTATTTCATTGAAATAAATATCTGAAATACGATTTGACATTAGTTTTTTTTTTCCTCGAGAATTTATTTAAACATGCTCACAACAATTAAATTATTACAGCTATTTTCCTACTGCATGTAGGTTAAAGGTTTTGATGGCTTGTTTGCTTTGTTTGTATAACCGATTGCTCAAGTATTGTGATTTGTTTAACAATTGCAATCAATAAATAGGTGTGTCTACAGCTTGTATAATGCTATTTGATGCTGGAGCAAACATTTATACAAACAAAGCAAGCAAGACAACCAAACCTTCCAACAACATGCTTTAAGAAAATAGCTGTAAATATTTTACAAAATTACACTTAATTTAACTTACCTATCTTTAGTTGAATGGAAACCACAAAAGGCAACAATGCCATGTAAGTAATTAAATTCCAAAGAAGCATTTCAAACGTTAGCATAGATATGCATTCTAAGATATTAATGCTATCAGGGGAAGAAATGAATCATTTCATGTCTTTTTGCAAGTTGGTATCAATAGTCATTGAATAATGTACAATAAAGCAGCATATGTATTACTAACTGTAATTAAACAGTATTTCATTAGCATTTATTGGGTGACATAATCATGATATAATACTGGTAGTCAAATTGATCAATGAAATCAATAGATGAAGCAATCCATATTCAAATTTATACAATATTTGTACAGTGTAGTGTATTTGACGATCTTTACATTAAACTGAAATGAACAATTTATATTCATAAAAAAAATGTTACATAGATATAAACATATAAACATTTATCTAAATGTATATTTTTCTCTCTCAAAATCAATAATTTTTGAAAATGAAATCGAAAGGATTTCAAAAAATGCGGACCGCGATGAGGACCCCAAATTAAACTTGTATGTTGAAAGCAATTTACACATCAGCGTTCGCTCGCCACAGAAGCAAGATACCAGCTGGAGACTATATATAAGCGTTACTATACGTTTGTCGCTTCATGTTATTATTATTTTGTTGAAGGACGTCCAGTGTCTCATATTTGTTTCTATACACTGTATGTGGTTATTTGGATGACATTTGCTGATTTGTCAATCATAACAATTTGTTAATTTTTAGAGTCCGAGTCGAGTCAAAAATAAAAATAATAGTCTCTAGGAAAACAGATTACCCTCACAAGAAACATTGTTCTGCCGCCAAGCCAGCCAATTCTAAATACCACATTCTTGTCAGAGAAGCAAAATATAACACTTCTGAAATTGCAAATTGTCAAAATGAAGGACATCAATCAAGTTCTATTAATTTTATAGATTTTTGTTTTTTTTCAAGAGATTTTTATCTTCACCAAATTCTTTATGTACTTTGAGCCTTTTGGCTCATCAGCATAATCGAAAACATGTAGTGTTTAACCTTATGCAAATGCATTCCCTCCTTTCCTACCCGATTAGAAATTTCTGAAATGGTCACTGAAGACGAAAATTAAGCACGCATTTAATAGGTTTGTGTAGTTAAATAGACTTGCAACCTTTATGATAAAAAAAAAGACAATGTGGTACGTTTGCCAATGAGACAACTCTCAACAAGAGATCAACATGATACAGAAATCAACAACTATAGGTCACTGTACGGCCTTCAACAATGAGCAAAGCCCATACCGCATAGTCAGATATAAAAGGCCCCGAAATGACAATGTAACACAATTCAAACTAGAAAACTAACGGCCTTGCTAAGAATGACCGGTCAATCATTAGAATTAAACTTTCCGTTCGAACCATTTAAGGAATGACTGTAATATTTTTTCTGTCTATGAAGAAATAACATAAAAAATTTGGTGCACACTGAATAACGCGCGTAGCGGGTTATTTAACACTGTGCACCAATTTTTTATGTTATTTCGAATAGACAGAAAAAATATTACAGTCATTCCTTATAATTTAATTCTAAATTCCATTTTAAACCGTAGAAAACCATGAAAAACCGTTGATGACGTCACGGTCACATGACTAAATTATGTCTATGGGCTCATAACAAAATAACGTCAGCCAATCAGAAGACGCGTTACATCCAAAATTAAATTATTTGAAGATGATCTATACAAATAAGAAGATGTGGTATGATTGCCAATGAGTCAACTCCCTACAAGAGACCAAAATGACACATACATTATCAACTTTAGGTCATCGTTTGGCCTTCAACAATGAGGAAAACCCAGTTTGATATTTATCATACGTAACTACTATAGCTAGACTAGTTGTTTTCGCAAATACCTACTTTAAGTGTTGGTACTGATAATTTTTAATGACGTCAAATGATAACATATGTACCTTTACATACACGCTACACTGTATGAGGGGACATTTTTCACATGTAAATATTTGAAGCATTACAAAATGGGAACACGTTCCTGATGACGGAAAGAAATGAAAATTATTTCATCTTCTGTTCTAAATATTATTATACATAAAATTACACATTTTGTCACACAAATCCGTTAACTACCGAATTTTATCGACTTAAGATATTTGAAGTTAACGATTAAATCATGTAAATGCGAGGTTTGCTAAAAACTTTCAAAGAAGAAGAAAGACGCATTAGGAGAATATTATCTTTCAAGAGGTTGAGTTCCATTTTTTTACTGAAAATTTTAGGAAAAAGGCAGAGTTTTATTTCCCGAATGTGCCTGGGTGTAAAACAAAAAGGAAAAAAATCAATCAACGTTAATTTCCAAATTTTTCTTATTCTGTGTTTATCTAATTTAAATCATATCTGATGTTACTGGTCTTACATTTTCATTGATTATACACGTATGCTAGCAGTGGCTGATCCAGATTTTTTTATAAGGGGGAGGGGCGCTGACTGACCTAAAAAGAGTGGCTCCAGTCATGCTTCAGTGATTCCCTATATAGTCAACCAAATTTTTCCCACGGAAGGGGGCCCAGGCCCGGGGTTGGGGTTGGGGGAGTCATGGATCTGCCTATGGCAAGATGTATCTCTTGTAAATTCCAACAATATACATGCGGACTAAGGGCACTCTGCAATTATAATGTGAGTAAATGCATTTGTTTAAATATCTGAAGATACTATTAGAACATGAAGCAATACTAGTACATTCCTTATTTCAGTTCTTACTGAAGGTAAATCCTTAGTGGCAACATCGTAAGGGAGATTGACATTGAAGGAAAAATAACTTATTCACCATAAAATTTATATCTGAACAGTTTTTGGCTGTTTTTGAAGTGACGTGTTATTCTACCAACCGTTAGCGGTTTAGCTGCGGAACCTTAGCTTAAAGGTCCTTATGCTGTTTTTTTTTTTTTTTTAACTATTTGCGGATTACCGTAGCTCATAGGTCCTTATGTTATTGTTTTACTATTTGCGGACGTTACGGTTCAGCAGCTATAAAGCGGTTGAGCGCGGCAAGAATCTCATGTGCTCAGTCGTTTAAAGCGATGCCTTGTTAAAAAGATGTCCCGGGTCGAGTCCCAGTGATCACAAAGTCATTACACTAGATTAATTGGTTATGACCCCTTTCAGGCTATTTGTTTATACATTTTTAAAATAAGACACTCAGTTAAATACAGACATAATGATAAGTTAAGCGACAGATTCTTTTAAAAAGTGTAATTCAACACTTTATAATTAAACAGATTTATTATCCAGAAGAACAAACACAAATTGAGCAGATGATAATAAAACACCTAAACAACATTAAAACAAAAATACTTCGATCACATAAGTAAAAGTATAGTAACACATACAAAAATCTAATAATTATTACAGATTTCAATATATTACACATACAAAAATCTAATAATTATTACAGATTTCAATATATTACATATAATAATCAACGAGGTTGTTGAACCTTTATGAGCAAAATAACGTATTCCAATGTTAAAAAATCAAATTCAAAACGTCTTACCTATTTTGATTTGGTTTGATACAACAAGAGGCACACATAGCACAAAGACTGTTAGAAATTGTATAATCATTCCAGAATTCTAGATATACATCTACATACTGAGATTTATATAAACAAGAAATACGATGGAAAAGAATCAATAAGCTGCCTAGAGGAAATTTTGTAAACTATTGTAAATAATTATTAAATGATTGTTTAATTATTGACAAGTAATAATTGAAATAAAACTTGTATTATTAATGAGCATTAGTATAATTAGCATGTTCGCCGCCATCTGTTGAAGGTTATACCCTGAAGTTTGAGGACCGTAAGCGACACGGAAGTGAAAAGATTCTCTTTTAGTTTGTACAAATGCGGGAAATCACTAAATCATCGATAGCACAGAAATTATAAACAAATATTGCCATCTTTTGTAAATTAGCAAGCTAAAAACTTTTAGGCTGTTTGTATAACAAATTTAAATACGCGTTTTTAAGTACACTCATAATTACAGTTAAAAGTACTTTATTTGTTTTAGATGAAGTCATTTGTTTTGATAAGAGATTTTATATTGCTCATGTATGTATACATTTTTATCCTCAAAACCAAATACATAGGTACAGATAAATGCATGACTATAACTGCCCTATCATATGCAATATGTGCAACAACAACAAAACAATTTCAATTTATTCAGTAGAACACACTCGCGTGTTTAAAATTCATATAAGCTTATATCAATTAATGAGATCCGTCCTATTTGCAGAAGACATTTTTTCAATCAATAGTATAATATTTGGCCTTCTATTCAAATTTTGATTTATAAAATAATATTCAATAATATTTATTCCCCCAGTTTTTGAACAATAACTTAATTAATTACTTCTTGATTGATTCACGCGATTTGAACACAGATAAATTTCTATTGCCGTAAATTAATTGAGATTTTTTTCCCAGAGGAATACAACACACAGAAAAAAAGTTGAAGGTTGTCTTATTTGCCTGAAAGAAGTTGAACAGTGATTATATTCACAAATCAGAATAACAAATTGTGAAAACAACAATCAACAACAACATTATGACCTAAAGTTGAAATCATCCCTTCGTACATTTTACGGACGCCATCACAAGTTGGTTGACCGTTATAGAATAACCGTTTCACAGATGATATCGGATACGTTCCTTACGTCGTCACTACAATCCCTTTCCCTTTCATGAATTTGACCTACCGAATTAGACTATTGACCGGGTTTGTAATAACATGAGCAACACGACGGGTGCCACATGTGGAGCAGGATCTGCTTACCCTTCCGGAGCATCTGAGATCACCCCAAATTTTTGGTTGAGTTCGTGTTTCTTAGTCTTTTAAATTAGTTTTCTATGTTGTGTCATGTGTACTTTTATTTGTCTGTTTGTCTTTTCATTTTAAGCCATAGCGTTGTCAGTTTATTTTCGATTTACGAGTTTGGCTGTCCCTCTGGTATCTTTCGTCCCTCTTTTAATATGATAAAAATGACAAATTGGAAATATAGAAATAGAAATTTAGTTTCTCTTTATACCGATCTTGCTGCCTTTAACCATTAGCTCTGACTGCCATACACGTAACGCATAATCTGAAAAAAAAACTCAAAACTAGAGAAAAATCTATAAAATTTTGAAGGGATCGCATCCAGTAAGAAAACGTCCACGGAATATCAAGTACATTCGTGAGATAGTTATAACTTAAGCCAACGGAGGAAGTTATAGTGCAAATTTTTCAGGCCCGTAGACAGGAATTTCCAAAAGGGGGGGGGGGGGGTATTTGGACCCACGAACTCGACTTTAACAGTCACAATTCGAACAGAACGTTGAATTTAACAGTGCTTATTTGTTTTCAAGGGGGTTCGTCCGAACCCCTAGACCCCCCTTGCTACAGGTATTGCAATGATAAGACACTGAAGGGAACACAATCGGACATTTAAGCATTAAGGTATAACCAATTTCAGAGCCAAATTGTTAACTCATTTTAGGGACAAGTAAGATTATTAACATTATATTTCATAATTGTTTATGCCAATTTTAACAATTATCATAGAATTTATACAACATAGAAAATACCTTGTCTATGAATATACAGCATTTAAAAAGGTTACATAAATATCATCCTGGAGTTTTGTCATAGTTTTAAAATACTTTCGATGTTAATACATGATTTAATTTTGATGCCCTACCTAGGGGAATTTTGTTTGTTGATCTGTGCGTCAGTTAGTTCGTTTGTTCGTTCGTTCGTTCGTTCGTTCATTCGTTCGTTCGTTCGTTCGTTCGTTCGTTCGTGTGTTCGTTTTTTCGTTCGTTTTTTCCGCTTCAGGTTAAAGTTTTTGTCAAGGTGGTTTTTTATGAAATTGAAGGCCAATCAACTTGAAACTTAGTAAACATGTTCCCTATGATATGATCTTTTTCATTCATATTAATGACGAATTAGAGTTTGACCCGATTTTCACGGTTCACTTAACATAGACAAATGATAGTGCCAGTGGGGCACCTGTGTACTATAGACATATTTTTGCTATGCTTTATCACCTCAAATAGTTGCTCTGTCATTTGATTAAAGTCATATGAAACTTCAAATTAAAAAAAAATATGATGCATATGTTTTTTTTAAATACTAAATGGCTAGTTTTTTTTTTTATTATAAAACTTATGTACATATACTTTTTTCTTAAGAACATTTTATAATTTGTCCAAATTTAGAAGAATTTTACTTTTTTTAAATTGTTTGCTTCCAGTAAACAATTCGCCGATACTTTTTCCGTATGCACTGAACTCGGTGTGATCTTCCTCATAAAAATTCGGTGATCGCAATACGCATGAATCTGTCATTGAAATAAATTATTACTTATTGTACATGTTTTACACGTACTCAATACCCATGCTTCTTTGTTGATTGTTAACTATAAAAGTGACAATTGGTAAACTACGGCTTCAAATCACGACAATTAATTAGCTGCCTTATTTTCAAATCATAACAGACGGAGATAAAAAAAAATAAAATTGAAGATTCTACAATATGAATTCGGGAAAAATGATAAAATCGTACACAGAAGACTAAGTTTATGATATATACATGCATTGGTTAAATAATTGGATTAACATTATTTTTCACCAGTCATTTGTTTCATATTGCTAGGAGATATATTATCATAGAGATTACCTCTGTATGTCAATTGCTATTAAAAAAACATTATATTTGACACTTTCTTTATTTCATAAACATAATATTTAATTGTTACTAATATCCTCCCAACCCCTAAAAAGATAATTCATAGAAGATACCAAAGGGATATTCGAACTAATAAGTCGAAAATAAACTTCAAACTGACAATGCAATGGTTAAACTGCATAGAAACAAAACTACCAAAGGCTTTTTTTGCTCATTGTTGAAGGCCGTACGTTGACCTATAGTTGTTAGTTTCTGTGTCATTTGGTCGCTTGTGGAGAGTTGACACTTTTTTTCCTGTGACTTTTTTCCCTACATTCAAACTGCATGGTTCATGCATATAAATCTTTATTTTTAGTGTAAGAGACTGTTTCTAATAAATATATTAAAGAACATGTGAAAAAAGAAATTTCTTAAATACAAAAAGACACACTCCGATTAATATTTGAAATAATACTTTTTGATTTATAACTAAATGAAATGATGAATACCGGCATGTCGTGTCGTTGTTGACTTCCTACAGTGGCCGCCATTTTGAAAATATTGCTAACGAATGCCAAAATATGAACTTTTCAATCAAATTTTGAAGCAAAAAGTTTAAAAACTAAACTGATACGATTTTCGATTTCATTTACATGAATATGTTGTCGATCTTTTTAGGGGTTGGGAGGATATTAGTAACAATTAATAAGTTTGGAAAAGTGATATACAAAAAGGTCCCATTGCAATTGTATCGAGTTTTAACGAAGAAGTCAACGTGTGGTTATGTCACCTCAATTTTCAAACTTATTTCGAAGCACGAAATCATATATCTGAACTGAAACTTAAAACATTTTTAATTGCAAAAAATTGTATACCGTAAAACGCGGGGGTTGGAGGTAAGATACACAATATAAAAAAAAAAGTTATGACCGTTTAATAGGTCCGAGACCACAATTATTTCGTAGTTCATTTCTTTTAGAACATAATGAAAATTAAAAAATCCCACCTGTGCTTTCTCAATAAAATTTTTACAGTGTGTTGTACTACTTTTGGGACAAATTATATCAAAATTATAGAAAACTTCATCGGCTCTAACTCAAAATATGGACAATTTTATGTTTAGGGCGTCTTGAAATCTTTTGACAGCTTCCGAAGTGCTAATTTTTTACCTTTTTTCAGCTGGATCAAATCACTACTTTCCTTAAAAATTCGGGACCTAATTTTTTTTACAGTGTAATTTCAGCCCCTTCTTGCAATTTGAGGCATTAAACATGGATAAATAAATTTGGAAGGGGTATAAAAATTTATGGCAAGTAACCCACCAGTGGCGGATCCAGAACTTTTCCTAAGGGGGGGGGGGGCCGCTGACTGACCTAAGGGGGGGCCCGCTCCAGTCATGCTTCAATGATTCCCTATATAATCAACCAAATTTTTCCCACGAAACTGGGGGCCCGGGCCCCAGGGACTAACAACGAAAGGGACGACAATTGTTGTCTCGGACCAATATATGATTGTACCCCGTTCACTTTCCTTGATAACCAATCGGCCATTAATGATATACAACTTTTAGTGTAAAAGTCACGTGATGACCGAGATATAGACAATGATAGTGCATTGACTTGACATATGAACGATATAAGGATGAGGCTTAGAAACGGGGAAATGCGAGGCTGTGCCGAGCTTTTCCCCCGTTTCGGGCCGAATCCTTATATCGTTCATATGTCAAGTCAATGAACTATTATTGTCTTTATACTGCAATCTGAGAAAACCATTTTCAACTGTTGTTTAGTGTGTTAATGTTATTTATTTGATTTAAATATTGGGGGAAATCCCCCTTTAAAAAGGCCTCATATCACACAGCCGGAGCGGAAATATACAACACTTTGAAATGAACATCATTACCTGTTGAAAACCGCAATCAATGGTGAACAAATTCGTTTGTTTATAGACTAAAATATCTAAATATCAACAATAAACATAAAACATAATGATTTACAGGTTGCAAACAAAAAATATTAACACGTGAAATATGTTTTTTTCCAAAAATTGTAAAAGAAACAAGTTTGAGTCGTTAAACGCATCGTTGTTTACATTGGAAGCAAGAACAGGTTGTAGAGGTCGTATGAATTAATAATTATAATATCGACAAATTTCTATTTAAATATTCATGAGGAAAAGTGATATCAGGTCAGTGACTGTATAATACATAGAAATATACGGTCAACGCATTTTGACTGCTCAAATAGAACAGCCTGTACCGAAGAATTACTCACTGTGCAGATAATACCATAGGAAACTGATTTTGTTTGAAAACTACAAGAAGGTACAACACATGTGAAATGAAGAATAAATATATATTCTTACAGTGATATATATATATATATAGTTTTAAGAAGATACCATATTGGAAAAGCCAATATTCAGCACCAATTCGTAAAGTTTACGCATTGTATTCCTCAAATGAAAATTACCTTTTAGATAAAAACATCTTAATTGAAATGCAATAGATACGCCGATGATTATATTTCTTACTTGCAAACTTATAACTCAGTAATGCATACATGTACGGTAGCAGCTTGTAGCTTCTGTAGTGATCATTGCATACACTTCATTTAAACTTTGATGGATATACAATGTATGTCTAATAGGCAATACAACCACATCACTGTATTTTCATTTTATGTTTAAACTGTAAATCTGTAGTTTTTAAAATGTCATATTAAGGATGTACACTTCTGACGATTTTAACGTATTTTGGAAGTGGTCAACGGGAGATAACTCGCGATTTACTTCGATGTCGCAAAATGGTGGAAAAAGTCATATTTCGCAGAAGATAAATTTTATCGTTTTATAACACAAAACAATAAATGTAAAATGAACGTCCGTTGTGAACATTTAAATAATTACCGTGGCATCACAATTGATGTTGTAAACATTCAGCAAAAATGGGTGAGATTTTTTTTCATACTCTTTTGATTCTGTCTAAAGAAACAAGGACGCACAACAAAATAGGAAGGAAACAGTTAATTGTTGTTGCTTCAAGCCAGAAGTCATGTTATTATTATGGAAATCAGAAAACGAATAGTGAAATAATGGAATCGATCTTATGCCAAGAGGCAAATGAGAATCTATTGTAATTAAGTTTTTGTTAAATATTTAAATTCTAAAATATTATTCGAGTTCATACATGATGTATTAATGTTTAGTACTTAAACTTCATTTTATCAGTTCTACATGTTTTCATTAAACATGTTGAAGAAGAAAGTTTGTTTCGGCATCATATATGAATTAGCGAGACTTACAGAAAATCTTTATATCAGCATTACCTTTGAAATTAAACAGTTTGCTGTTTCTAGATTAACGGATTAAGACCCTCTTTAGGCTACTTGAATGACAGACTTAAAATCAGATATTAATCAATTAAGATAAATATTATGTTGTACCATATATTTTTTCAGCATTGTTTTATCAAGGTCTATTACTCAGATCAAACAAAAACACTAAACAAAAACAAATATATACCAATGAAAGCGGAAAATATTTGGTTTTATAATACATTAGGATAAAAGTAAAATAATGCATCAAACACAATCGCGATTGAACATCTCAAAATGCTCATAAAATCTCTCTTCTTCGATTGATTTGCTAAACATTCTTATTAATTTTGATTTTATCACTAATTCTTTTGATGGCTTTGGATTAAGGATGTTTGCTCCTCTACTTTTTGAATTTTTACCAGATTTTCGGAATCCTCTGGTTTTATCCATGTATTAACATTAAAATATTTTGCCAACTAACCCCTACTTTTCTTTTCATATTTTTATAACATACAATTTAAAAAGCCATATTTCAAAATCTTATGATATCCTTGTTATTTTTTCATAGTTTTTTAAACAAAAAAGATGCCAATGTTAAGTGAAAGAAAAATCTAGAGAGAATTATTTCCCGCCAAATTTTCAACGGCTTATATCTCGAAAACAAGCACATGGACCCTCCATTTTTTTCTGCTTTTTTAGTTTCTTTATTTATATATCATCAATTCATAATAGTCTTTTAAAAAGCTTGTTATTTTTTAACAGAGTAGCGAACATCCTTAAACTCAATTCCCTAATTGATGATTGAGGCGAACAACATTTTTTTTTGCATTGAAATTCTTTTAAGATAGACGTGGGGGATCGCACATTGTACTGTTCACGTATTCTTCAAAGGAGCATTAACTGCCCAATTCATGTTCACCAATTTGACTTAATGCGGTATAAAACCACTAAGTCATAGCCCCATTAATTTCTATTTAAACTATGCATACAAGGCTACTTAGTTATTTGTCTTAAGTTCAAAGAAAATGACAGTTATTTCAAGTTAAAAAAAAACGTTATCCTGACTTGTGCTGAAACATTCAGCATACATTTAATTGCATATTACAGCGTACTGGTTCCCTGAAGTTTGATAGTTTAAAATGTCAAATGTGCCCTCTTCTTATTTTTATATCTTTATTATTCAATAGAAACCATCAACAAGGACTTTTCAGTAATCCTAAGTCCATTAGCCTTCATTTGATACCAAAACTAACAATATATTTCACCTATTGATAGCAAATATTTTGTTTTAAATATGTACTACTTTCTTGTATGTTCTTTCCAACCGGGCCTGAATTAGTGGTTATATACCTTAAAAATTCTAATTATTGATTAAAAACAAACTCAAACGTATATCCAAATTAAAAAAAGTCTAATATAAACAATTTACGATGCATGGACTTGATAATATATACTAGCATTTCGTGTGTATTAATAGTCCTTCCGCTATCTAAAATACAAACTAGATGACCTCATAAGACAGTCTGTTGACGGTCAAATAATCTGGTATTTACATAAATAAAGATATGACGAGAAAGCGAACACGTGTAATTTAACTTTTCTAGGTCTGTTTGATTCTACATTATAGGCTAAAAGATATTGATCATCATTTGAATGTGTTTTTTGATTTGATAGATGCTTTTTGTGCTTTTTTGTATATGTTTGTTTGTTTTGAGATTGTAACACAGGGCTGACTGCTGTAACCATAGTTGGACTATTTTACCTTTTATGTCTGTTTTGTTCACGCATCGTTGTAAATATAACGGAATTTCATCCGACTGTCATATATGTTTGAGGTATTGCGCTATAAAACCAGGTTCAATCCACCATTTCTACATCTGAGAATGCCTGAACAAAGTCAGGAATGTGGCAGTTGTCCATTCGTTTGATGTGTTTTATCATTTGATTTTGCCATTAAGGACTTTCGTTTTGAATTTTCCTCGGAGTTCAGTATTTTTGTGATTTTACTTTTTACTTATATAAGAATGTGTTTTTGTCGATGAAATCGGTCATATAAAAGGTTTACTCTTGTTTCGGTTTCAATGTTGACATTCTTTCTTTTCCTTAAGATAGTTGTATACATGTACGTCTAGTGTATGTGTAACCAATGTCCGTTAAGGGGTTGAATAGAAATTCGCACGAAAAAGATTCAACGAGGTCGAATTATTCACTTGCTTACACAAAAATGAAATAACACGCTATACAAACATTATCATATACTGAAGAGATATGAACAAAATATAACGAAACAGAACAGGTACATGCATGTATGAAATAATAAAATATAGACCAGTTTCAAAAACGATGAATGAATATTGTAAACCAGACTTCAATGTGAGTGATTACACCAAGACCTTTTATTTCTTTACAGTCATATAAGTTCTATAAAATTTGCATCAATTTGGGATTTTTCAAATAGTTAACGCTGATCTACGAGTATCAATGAAGATAAATTAATTGTCGTAATGTGTATCTGATGTTGTAAAATTGGAACCGTTTATGACATATATACATTTGTAACGTTTGAAGAAATAACGTCTTTATCTTCATTTCGTGTGTTTTAAATGAGATGCTGACAAATTACTTTAAGGCAAAGATGAACATATATGCTTTGAGAATTTTCAAAGTTTCATATATAGTACATACATGTTTATGATATCAGATCCTTGTACCATATAGTTGTTATCACGTTTGCCTATTTTACATCGTCGGCAGTATGTTTCTTGTCAAATGCGACATTAGTAAAACGTTTTTATGTACAGATAATAACCTGGTAGGTCATCATACTTGTGTCTTAAACTATTCTAGCACATATGACCATGCTAAACCTATATCTCTATTTGTTCAACATTCAAATTATACCAAATACAAAGACCTAAAGTTGTAACAATCAGAACAAAATCAAATACATTTGCATTTTTTATTTCGTGGATATAAAGCGAAATAAAGACGGCGCGAAATTTTCCCGGTTTACAGTAAGAAGATGTGTATGAGTGCCAATGAGACAACTCTCTTATCCAAGTCTCAATTTGTAAAAGTAAACCATTATAGGCCAAAGTACGGTCTTCAACACGGAGCCGTGGCTCACACGGAACTGCAATATATATAGGGCCCCGAACAATGACATGTGTAAAATCATTCAAACGGGAAAACCAACAGTCTAATCTATATAAAAAAGGAGATCAGAAAAACCCCATCAACAAACGACAACAACTTAACATCAGCTCTATTTTATAAAAAGTAAAATCACAAAAGGAAAATTCAAAACGGAAAGTCCTCAATCAAATGGCAAAATCAAAAGTTCAAACATATCAAACGAATGGATAACAACTGTCATATTCCTGACTTGGTACAGGCATTTTCTAATGTAGAAAATGGTGGATTGAACCTGGTTTTGTAGCTAGCAAAATCTCTCACTTGTATGAAAGTCGCATCAAATTCTATTGACCAACACAAACAGATCTAGACACAAAAGGTAAAAATGTCAAAAATAGGGGTAGAGCAGTCAACATTGAGTTATCATCTTAATCACTATAAAAACAACAAATGTAACGAAGAAGCACAAAAAGACATACATCAAATTTAACATCCTCGTTTTGCTTATATTATACGATTTTATTTATCTATGTAAAATGCACCCATAAAGGATGGAGGGTTTTAAGTACTGGTGTAAAATTGCGCGTTTGAAATTCGCACAGGTAGACATAAAATAATTTTGTCGTTCAAAGTATGACGGGATACATAAATACAGTCACGTAAAGTAGATATATAACAAAAACTGACTTAACAGTAAAAGTAATAATAATAAATAAAATAGTAGTGTGGTTCAAAGTATAATGGGAAACATAAGTACAGAGTCACGTCAAATGTATATCACAAAAAAACAGACTTAAGAGTAAAAGTCATATTAATAAATAAAATAATTTTGTCATTCAAAGTATGACAAGATACATAGGTACAGAGCCACATCATAAAATAATTTTGTCGTTCAAAGTATGATGGGATACATAAGCACAGAGCTACGTCAAAAGGATATCTAAAAAAACCCAGACTTAACAGTAAAAGTAATATTAATAAAGACAATAAAAGAATAATATAGCACGTTATTAAGATGATAAACAACGTCAGTACGCAAAATCTATATTTCAAGACCATCGTGTATTATTTGTGATGTTGATACGGAATATTTATCAACTAGTTCTTGGTACCGTCCGATGAAATTTTTTTTAGAAAAAGGACGAGACGTTCTTTGACATACCCCTGGTTCATCAACTTTCTGCTCAGACACTGGTGACGTTTGACAAAGTCTGAGTAGGAGCTACAAGCTCTTAAATACCGAATGAGTTGGGAAATTTATATTCCATATGCAGGTGAAGTTGGTATATTGCTACTAAGGTGGGGAAAATTGATAATTTCAAAGTCAAAATCGTCTCGTTTGTCATAGATTATGATACTGAGATGACTGCGTATGTCAAATTCGAGGTATAAGTCTAAAAATGAGGCGGATTAAGCCGTGTCTGTTGTCTCTTTAATTTCTAGTTCTGGTGGATATATTATTGGAACCCAATCAGAAAAGTTCGGATTGTTAATCGAAAGAACATCATCAATATATCTTAAAGTGAAATTAAATAACCTGGCTTCTTTGATCTTCTTGTTTTTGACAAGGGTCTGAAGGAACTCCGGTTCATATGCAAATAAGAAGAGTCAGCAAGGAGACGCGCGCAGTTCGTTCCCATAGGAATGCCGACAATTTGTTCAAAAAGTTTACCTCCAAATTCAACAAATATGTTGTCAATAAGAAACTCCAGCATACTGATCACTTGTTCCTCTGTGTAGCATGTTTTACACTTTTGTTCACTATTAACAAAATACGCCTTATTGTATCCCAAAGTAATAAATTTATAGCGTATGCTACCATTTTTATGATGAAAAGCATTGTGAATTATTTCTTTTAGACGGTTTTTCAATTTCACATGGGGAATGGTAGTATACAAGGTTAAAAAATCAAAAGTTTTGATAGAACTTATTTCAAAAAAAGACCGAGATTTATAATTATCCAGGAGTTCTTTAGAGTTTTTAAGAATCCACATATGGTTAATACCACTACGCGAGTAAACAGTTTCACAGTATTTCTGAAGACCCTCTTTCACTGCGGACAGAATTTTAGTCAATCTAATGGACAATTCTTTAGTGGAACATGCAGATGAGCCGGCAATGCACCGTTGTTTGTACGGAATGTTGTGAGGTTTATGTATCCAATACAAACTAGGTAAGTCCTCCGATTTGTTGTTCAATTCAATGTTCATTGAAGCCATGAATGACTTGTGATTCGCCAAAATCTCATCCTTGTCAAATGATATGTTTTTGTATGTGGGATAACCTGAGTGCTCATTTATTCCTAATTCTTTTACAAGACACTCGTAGTAATACGATTTACATACAAAGACAATATTATTTGAAGCTTTGTCCGCAGGGACAACAACATACTTATCTTGAAGAGATGATAGATATTCTACAGCGGCCTCTTTGTCTCTGAAAACGGACTTTGGTCGATCCTTCACACAGTTTTTCAACTTATGAATGCGACGTTTTATCAGAAACCTGATTGTTTAGACCAATTCTGACGAAGTGTCCAGTTGAACTTCTTTTCGTTAGCCAATGCTCTGGCGTAGTCCTCAATGGAATCCATAATTATTTTGAAATTATGGTTCCAATTGATGTGTTGGGGTTCTTTAAACTTAGGACCATGAGAAATCACCTTTCGGATATTTTCATGTTGAATTATGTTTAGATCCCCAGTAATATAACATGGTCAGAGGGTTTTTAGGTATTTTTCTAAATCATGGTCTTGCAATGGTTGTTTATAGTTAAATATTTTTGGTGCAATGGTTTTGGTGTAACTGTAGGATACAATAGGAACAGACTGATTTATAAGTAGGAATTTTAGATGTTACCTCCTTTTGAATGTAAAACGTTGCTGATGTTGATTGCATCAATTCCTCTATTGGTAAAGTAAACAGGAAGGAATTTCCTGTTTTCCTCATGTAAAGCTTCCGATCTTACTGGTTTGAAAAGACGGAAAAGAGATACATCACAAATTATACTGACATGTCTGTATATTGGAGAAAATGTATTTATGCATCCTTTGTCAAGTGCATAATCTCTCAAACATTTTAGAAAATTAACAGGTAGTGAAAAAAGAATAGTTCTAATGTAATGTAACCCTAGCGGATGATGAAGATGAGAAAGAAGGTCATCAAAGCTTCCAGAGGGCGATTTAGATTTGGATGACTTTTTTACATTAGGCCGATGGTAACGTTTTTGCCCATGACTACGTTGGTTTCGTAAGGTAGTATTGAATAAACTCATTACATTAACATCAATGCAAACTGGACTTGACAAATTTTTTCTCCTTTCACATTATCATTGCAACCATATGGCATTGCAGTACCTAGTTCCTTATCCAGAAATTTTCTCTATCTTTTCGGAAAGGAGTACTAAGTACAGGGCTATTTGTGTGGTGATAAGTTTATTGGATTATAACAGGCGACTCAAAGTATATATATGAATACAGCCTGATATCCAGTTAAAATGAAACTAAAAAAAGCGATCACTTTATTAGAGAAGGTATACGTAGTCTATTTGATATGTTTGAATTGCTTTCTAAATAAAGGCAACAGTAGTATAACGCTGTTCAAAACTCGTAAATATATGGACAAAAAACAAAATCGGGGTAACAAACCAAAACTGAGGGGAAACGCATAAAATATAAGAGAACAACGACACAACATTAAAATGTAACACACACAGAAACGGACTAAGCATTAGACAAAATCCGATGAGAATAACAAATATAACATCAAAACCAAATACATGAATTTGGGATAGAAAAGTACCATGACACGTATCATAGTAATGTGAATTCACACTAAAATATAAGAGAAAACAAACGACACAACCTAAAAATGTTAGACACACAGAAACGAACTATGATATAACAATGGCCATTTTCATGACTTGGTACAGGACATTTTTAAAGAAAAACATGGTGGGTTGAACCTGGTTGTGTGGCATGCCTCGCACTTTAATGGCAATGTTAAATATAATATTAAAATGACAACATAATATTACAGGACTACAATACAAATAAATAGAGAACGTATTAGGCAAAGAAACACATAAATAATAGATAACAAAAGGCATCAAGTTTAAAATTCATATATAGACTTAAACAGTTTAATGTAGGTGATTGATATAGGATCTTTGCATCTTATATACTTGTGTGAATTTATATTATAGTATGGAGCTTTGATATATTTTTAAATTTAATACACATTTTTACAGAATATTCGATTATGGTAGATGTAAAAACACGTGAATCATTTTTGCTTTATCATAAATTCCGTCCAAAATTCAACAGAAAGATACAAAATTGATATTTTTAAAGCATATATATAAGATCTACTGACACGGTAGTATTTCTATGAGCGAAAAAATCCCATAAAAGTGGGCAGTCATTTTAACTAGAAAGTCGGGTGCCCCTTTTTATGTCGAAGCATGCTTAAGTTGACTGTTTTTCTTGAAAACGAATCAATCATAGAATGTTTGAAACATCATTTCGCTTTATGTCTTTTTTTATATTAAGGCTACGTGTTGAAATGAAATTAAAGAAAATCACAGTGCCAAGAAAGTATTTGGGTGAAAACTTTGTTGATGAGTCATAACAACAGAGTATTTGTATTCCAATATAATAAATATTCGTGCTACCACAACTGTCAAAATCAAAGGTGTATTTCTTACTTGCATTCTATTTGTATTTTAGTTTTCTTATTTTTAGATCAAAATTAGTCATATCATCATATATATTATTTTAATAAAAAAGAAGAAAAGTATGACACAAAAAAAAACGTTCACAAAAACTTCTTTGGACTTTTCCTCAACACCCTTTAATACAGACTTTACAAATGTATCTTAAAAATGCAAGTAGCTTCAAAACATTTTCGTTCTTTATTTGTATTATCTTGGTTTTGTCTTTTGAAGTATTTAGTCTGGCATTCAGTAAAATGTTAATTAGACTATTATTTCATGTTTTTTTTCAATCTTTCGAAATCTGACCGTCAACCGATCAGATACAATAGTTGACAAAAGGCATACTAGTGTATTTCTCTATGCTTAACAGCTAGTAGATACATTCGGCTTTTAAACTGGAAATGTCTTGTAAGAATGGTAATGGTGCTATGTGGATAAATTAACTGTTTTCAATAGCTAAATGTTTGCTCATTGCTGATGGCCGTACGGTCACCAATAGTTGTTAATTTCTGTGTCATTTGATCTCTTGTTAAAACGTTGTCTCATTGGCAATCATACCACATTTTCTCTTTTATATTCCTACCATGAATTCCATTTTCGCAATTGAAACAAGTGGGAAATAATATTGACGATATAGAATCCTGACTGTATATCTATTTTCTGAAGTATTTGTTGCTATATTGTAAAATACGTAAATTTGCCTTTTAACTTGTTACACATGTATGCATAAAAGTAAAAATTAACAAAAAATACCGAACTCTCAAGAAAATTCTCAATTCTTAAGCAAATGGCAAAATCAAAAGCTCAAACTCATCAAACGAATGGATACAACTGTCATATTCCTAACTTGGTTCAGACATTTTCTGATGTAGAAAATGGTGGATTAAACCTGAATTTATTGCTAGCTATACCTCGTACTTGTATGTATGCCAGTCGCATAAAATTCCTTATATTGAACGCAATTAAGCTATCTACAGTAGCATGCAAGAATTTACGCCCTTATTATTCCTTATATTGCTATTTTATATCAACACCTATTTGCTGTCTGGAATTAACCTCTTTTCGTTAATGTTATTTCTATAAAATAGAATTGTTAAACTGTTAATTAATTTACTTTTGAACTGGTTTTCCTTGTTATCAATGGTACACTTAGCTCAAATAAGAAAATATATGATAATTTCTCATTAATGTAGGTAACATGTTGTTTGTTTACACAATCGTCCTTTGTCCTAAAATGTTTTACTGGCAATTTTTCCACATCTCGTATTCACTATGAATATTTACATTTTCGTTCGACTATGGATTAGTTGATACACCGTTTTCTTCTTGAAAGTCACTTTTCGAAATGGTTCCACCCCTTAGTCTCGTCTTCAACTCTTTGTATTTTCGGATAATTTGTTCCCCAAATAACACAATAACACCTAGAAATACTCCACCACCCAGGAAATAAAATGCTATTTGTATATCTATCCACATAATAGGTTTCGCTTCTGTCAATAAAGAGCCAGCACAAAAATTCTGTTTCGGCCAGTGTTTTTGTTTCCATATCTGTATCAACCCAGACTCAAGAATATACAAAATCCTAAAATAAAACGTAAACATATATGTATGCGTTCATTTTTTTTAATGCTTGCAATAATTGTAGTACTATATTCTTACGTCAGTGTTACCATACTATGTCTGGAATAATTCTTCTTCATACTTTAGTTGGCCTTTTTAACTTTTTTGGATTCGAGCGTCACTGATGAGTCTTTTGTAGACGAAACGCGCGTCTGGCGTATATACTAAATTTATTCCTGGTATCTATGATGAGTTTATTTATTGTATGATTAACATCATTCATGTCATAACAAAAAAATAAGATCAAAATGACATACTACTAAACTAAACAAAACTAAACCATTTTAATTTAGTCAATTTTCTTTTCTTTTCAATCTGTTCCATTGTCAACTACATACACAAATGTATCAAGCTTGTATTCCAACAAATTTAACAATCAAGTTTACTTTTCACTGAATCTTTTATCATTATTTTTGTTTCAACCACATGCATATATATTGGTTAACAAGTCGGCAGGAATTTTGCGATGTTTGGTGTTCTATTGTGACTGTAAAGTTGAACAAGTATAACAAGTATGAAATGTGTGGATAGGAATGCATACATGTTTTGCAACGAATTCCATATCCACTATTCATGTATTTTCATGCATACATTCATAAAAAATATGAAGCGAAATTAATGCAATTAAAATATTTTATAACCTTTTGTGCATTATTTTCCAAAACAAATTACTAAGAAACGGTAAAAAAAAACCACACAAAAAAAAAACCCCACCGAAATGCAAGGAAAATTAAAAAGGAAATTCCATTATCAAATGATAAAATCAAAAGGTTAAAAAAAAGTTATTGATAATACTCAGACGAAATTTAAATATTCTTAAATTAATTTTTAAATAACACAAGAAATTAGACACGAATTTTGGTACAATTTATTTTCTTATTTAAATAATTGTTGTAAAGAGAAAATCATGAAATGATCTCTGTTGTTAGATATACTTACGAATCAGAAAATATTTTCGTATATGGTGAATTATTTGAAAGACCAACACCATACTGAAGGGTCAGTATTTCCTCCTTGGTCATTCCTAAATCACAATCTTCACTAACTACTGCCTCCAAGTAGGACTTTTCAGCGATATAAGCATATTGACCTTCTTTGACCTTCTGCATATGGTCTTTTTCGCTGTTGCTAAGCACTCTTTTATCAGTTTGGTTAAAAGCGACTATTCCTTGCCACACAGCCTGATTTGTTGGATTATCTGAATGCTAAATACACAATTACACAAATCAGTGGAAAATAAACATTGGAGAATGTAAATAAACACTTTGGTGTTGTAAAAAAGAGGCAAGACAATAATCCCTTAGGTCATGTCAAAAGTGGTATATTGGTCTAAATATATAGTGATTTACACTTTGAAATCTTTTATCTTTTCATGATCCTGCTTTTGGAACAATTTGCTTATACTGTTACGAAGTGTTAATATGTTAACTCTATCAAACAGAAATAAACAGTTCATTTATTTAAATCAGACATTTGAAAAAAACATACATATTAATTCTTTTATGATGTATTTTTTCACAACATATTTTGCAGTTTTATTAACTAGTTTGTATGTCATGTATATGTTTGAAAAAGAGGGACGAAATATACCAGAGGGACAGTCAAACTCCATGGCTAAAAATGAAAAAGACAAACAGACAAACAATAGTACACATGACACAACATAGAAAACTAGAGAATAAGCAACACGAACCCCACCAAAAACTAGGGGTGATCTCAGGTGCTCCGGAAGGGTGCTTTGTCAACAATTTTTTGTTTTAGTTTTTTCTATGATGAGGGTCTCATGGAAGATTAGTTATATAGTTAACTGTGTAACGTTTTTACAATAAAGTATCGTGGTTGCGGTTGTTATAGCCAAGAAGACGAAGAATCGGAGCTTTGCACTTGGTAGAGTATTTAACTAATTTCAACAAGTTCAATATGTTATATTATCAAAATGTGACACTGCTTCTTTGAAACATAAGCATGCAATTGAATTTTCCACCTTTGACTATTAGAAAAAATGATACATTTTCAGTATTCTATTTACGCATATTCTAAGCATATTTCGAAAACCAAATGTTAAAAAGAATGAAAATAACTAAAAGATAACAAACATAAACTCTAAAGTTGCAGGTTTAATACACATATATACCTCAAAGAACATTTGCAAATATATACCAACCATTGAAAATAAATATATTTAAGGAATGACTGTAATATTTTTTTCTGTCTATGCAGGAATAACACCAAAAGCGGGTTATTTAAAAATGTGCACCACATTTTTGAGGTTATTTCGAATAGGCAGAATCAAATATTACAGTCATTTCTTATAACTTAATTCTTAATTCAATTTTAAACGGAATAAATCATGAAAAAACGTTCATGACCGCACGGTCACATGACAAAATTATGTCTATGGACTGATAAACAAAACAACGTCAGCCAATCGGAAGACGCGTTACATCCAAATTAAATTAATTATATATACCTCAAAGAACATTTGAAAATATGTTCCACCCATTGTTCCCCATTCATACTCTTTCTGTTCAGGCATAGCTGCAGGTGAGTTAAACGGCAGTTTTTCTATAGGAACCGTCAAATATGCTATTAAGTTGCCACAATAAGTCGCTGACAATATAATACAAAAGAACCACCAACAGGAAAGAATTGATCTGCCTGTTTGTGAGTCAGGAAGGTTCGATCCTCCTATTGTTGTAAAAAAAAAGATAAAGATACATCAGTAAAACATGAGGAACTTATTCCTGTTCTTTTAAAAGGAAAACATGCTACCAATTACGTATACCTAACTAAGACATGATAACACATTTTGAGTATAAGAAAGAAAAGTTCAAAGATCATTCTGATATAAAGATCGATACGGTTGATATCGAAACAAAAGACGCATTAGAAATATGCCGAAGAAGTGAAATAATCTATGAATAGAAAAAACCCAAAGAACACCTTAAAACTAAACAGCATCTTATTGAAGACCGTGTTTTGACGTCTAGAATCTAGACGTCAAAACACGGTCTTCAACACTTGTACGAAAAGTGTCTTCAAAGGTCTTAATCGAACCAAGTCTACATAAACTATTAAATATAGTTTTTCAACTTTAATGTCCCTTCCGTATCGGTCGCCACTCTTTTACAAATCATAAGAACGCTTTATATGAACTGAATGATACTGTATTGTTTATTTGATTTTTTTGTTACACTACTAGATTGATGGCAAAAAAACTCATTTGAATACTTTTAGCTACCACTATGTTGTAAACTATATGATAGCCTTGCCTTTGTATATAAAAGGTGTATGCATTCCTCATACAACAGTAGAATAACAAAAATACCAAACTCAGAGGAAAATTTAATACAAGAAGTACATGTACATAATCAAAATCTCTAAACACATCAAACGAATGGATAACAACTGTCATATTCTTGACTTGGTATATGCTTTTTCTTGTATAGAAAATGGTGGATTGAACCTGGTTTTATAGCTAGCTATTCAGAATGAGTGCTATCAGTGGCGAAAAAAAATTTGCCCTTCTGAAGACCCTGCTATTATTTAAAGTTTTATTGATGATTTCAGACTAATGTTTGTATTTTAGCTTAGGTGCTTAATCTTTGATTAATGAATTAAGATAATCCCGCTCGTTTTTTTATACTTGTAATGTGTATAAACAGTTTGATACATGAATCAATTTGTGAGGTAAGTAATATATTGAAACTTGAAAATCTGTTTGTATCGACAAATCCATCACCTTGATGTGAACATTAAGATCTGCTATCATAATTTACAAACCTTGCATAAAAACACATCCGAAACAATACCATAAAAATTCAGGCAATGCTGCAATCTTCAAATCATGTTTGTAATATGGATTGATTTTTTCAGCCAAAAATAAGAAAGTTGATATTATCGGGACCAAGAATCCAGTCAATAACATGACCTCCCAACGAAGAGGCTTAACTAACCGCAGCCATTTTGTTTTATTCGGATCAGGTTTTTTCATGATTATAAGTAACGTATCGACGAAAAATCCCATTGTAAAATCCATCACTCTTTCTCTCTCTTCTTGTATTGACAATGGCGTAACAGTTAAATCAACTTCCTGAAATGATTAAAAAAATAAATATTAACAGGTTCTCCTCTGACCCAACAATTCCTATCGTGCATGAAGTTAAATGCAAAGATTCATTACCATCAATGATACCACAGAGACCAACAGACGATATTATAAACACAGCATGCAAGTTTTGAAGTCAAAATGAAACGTTGATGATGTCTAAATTGTAACATTAAATGAAACACTTTTATTTCATAGTGAGCTACAGCCGAAGGTCAGTACAAAAAGGGATGCATTACGTGGTTATTATATAAATTTCAAAAAGAATATGAGCAATTGTGTTCACATTTTTGATCATGTATTGGTATTCATGCATCAATGGTTATACGATTTGAGCTTGATAGACAAACTAACAATTTATTAATCATTGATGGGAAGTGTAGAGCTTGCGAAAACAATACATGGTAAGTTATCCAAGTTAGTTTCAGGTCGTTATAGGTTACTGTCCTTGTTATTTGTTTGCAAACACCACTTTAGAACTTTTATCACACTTATTACGCCATGAGTATTACCATAAGTCTGCCAGTACCCACGTAAATCTTCTTCCATGTTTTCAGTTATCCGTTGTCAGTACGTATATTAAGTTGTCTGTTTATTTATTTATGTCCCTGTATTAAAGGTTAAAAGACAGCTCCCTCTTGAAAAAAACCAACTTACGTTACATTTAAGACTCTTGGCACGAACACACATGTCTTTAACGTATATATACATATGTCAACAGTAAAAAGTTTGCAAACGTCATCATGCATGGATAATTGTAAAAGTTACTTTATTAAGATGATTTAAGAAACAAATGTGGTCTTACTCTTCTCTCCAATTGACCAATCATTCCAGTCCATGACTTGTTTACAAATCTTCCCCATTCGCCATCTGGACTTGTGACTATCTGATACCTTTTGAAAAGAAAGCTAAGTTAATTTTTAGCCTCGAATTTGTTAAACCGAATTTCATAAAAGTTTTCTCAAAATATCTAAAACTTATAAACACAGGACGAGATCAATTGATATGTGTCCCACTGAATATTTACTACCATTTTCTTGTACCTAAACCCACTAATATTCAGATTGTAAATTTTTAATTTCTCAAGTTTTGTATTAATACAGAACGGTCGCAGTCCATGATATTCAATTTGATTTCGTATCTATAAAACAAAACAAAAATAATAATAAAACAGCAGTCCATTAAAGTAAATACGAACGAAACACTTCTAAGAGGGTGTCCATGGAAAAACCAGGCAGTGGATGGCACATGACATATTTTGTTTTCAAAATTTGTTCATCTATTTCATATCATAAATTCATTCTTTCTCAAAGATAATTTTTTGTTTTTATTAATTGCAACAAATAAAGAGAAAAAAAATTACATAGAAAGCACTGAAAATTCATTAAAAAGGGGAGATAACTCTTCATTGTGTAATTAATTTTGTTGCATTGTTAGTGAACTTTAAAATCATTTTCTGAGCCATCCACTGTTGATTCAAGAATATCCTTGACATATATATCCTTTATATGATATTAACATTGCATTGGAACCAAAAATTCAGTGGGAAAAAAATATGCTGTGCCACCCATATCATAGGATTTGCCTGATCTTTACTTGGGCAGCCTCCTAAATCTTCTTTGTAAGACAGTTCCTCATTTGAATATCAAAGAGCTTATGTAAAATATATTGATACCCATTGAGAACGAAAATGATGCATTACGACTGTCTTTGTTGTCGGTACTAATCAAGTAGAAACTACATTAGTTGTGTGCTATAATCTCTGATCATCTTTTAAAACAAACAAATGAGATTAAGGTGTTTGATAAGTTCCATTTTATTTACCTTGTAGAAATTCTTACGCGAAAATATTCCGACTCCTCATATTTTTGAAATGCACAAGTTTTATCCAAAGGGATCTCATAAAGTGTGGAAAAAGTCAACATTATCCTGAAAATTCCGCCAAATAATGAATTAGCACATAATGTAACTGAGAATTACCGCAATGCACTTGCAAGGATGGATATATAGCCTAGTAAATAAAGGCAACAGTAGTATACCGCTGTTCAAAACTCATAAATCCATTGACAAAAAACAAAATCGGGGTAACAAACTAAAACCGAGGGAAACGCATTAAACATAAGAGGAGAACAACGACACAACACTAAAACACACAGAAACTGACCAAGCATCAGACAAAATCCCACGAGAATAACAAATATAACATCAAAACCAAATACATATTAGTAACTAGTAACATTTAGCTTGGTTTTACATTTTGACTTATATATAGATTCAATATTACAAGCCTAGCGTTTCACATAAAAAGACGTAAAATTGAAACATGAAATGCTTGTCTTGCCCCTTAAGCGTAACTTGAAGCATTCGATGCTTCTTCAGTATAAATGCCCAATCTCCAATTATTGTTTTTGTTTTGTTTTCATGTGAACATGTTAATGTGATTCATCATTTTTCTTGAATTGATCTATATTTTCGATTTATGAGTTCGAATGTCCTTCTGTTATCTTTCTCCTTTCTTTTATTAAGCACTGAATAATGACTTGTAATCCTACGGAAGCATTTTTCTACAGGCAGTACTTTTTGTACCAACAGGGAAATACTTTTCTAGCAATAGTTCATTCGATAAACTGACAGCTATTTCAAACCAACAGATGTGTTTTTTGATGAAATAAGAAGGTACTCAAAATACACTGGATAGAATTGTTGTACTAGCTATTTGATAATATTCTATGGCAAATTTGTTTTTCATTAAGTAATTGAGATACGATATTGGCCATTTAAATATGATCGGATGTTATTATCATGATCAGGGAATCAAAGAACAATTGCATTGTAGTCTTATAATTGGGAAACAAAGATTTGATCCTAAATAAGATAAAATACTTTGGAAAAATCTCTTAACTTACGTGAAATTTAGATCTCTGCTTAATTCATTAAGCAAGTCTATGCAAAGACCTTTCCATGTTCCATTTTCAACATACTCAAAAGGAAAGAGCTGAAAAAACAAGACTAGTTATGATAACAAGTGAACACAAATCTCATTTTTTGTTATGAGAAAATTATGACCGTTCAACTAATCGGTAATTCTAGACGTCATGCTTCCTCGATAAATACAAAATTAATGAAAAGCAATGCAAAGATAGTGTTTAAATGATGACTTAATCTACAGTTAGCTTGCTTTTATGTTATATATTTTTTTTTAAATTACTGTTTTTACAGCAAAGGCAAAAGAACGAAAATTGACAAGAACTAAAACTTAAAACAAGAGAGAAATTTTAATAGATAGAAGATCTTATGAGAGTCATATTTAGATAAAAAGCTATCGATCAACAGTATGCAAAACACGACAAAGAAGATTATAGTATATGCAAAACGAACCAAACCAAAAAAACGGGGGAAAAGGGGGGGGGGGGTTGATAGTTGGTCAATCGCCCCTGAAGGTAAGAATATCCTGCTCCCAATATTATATACATATTGGTCTATTTATAAAAAAAAAGAATTTTTTTCATGTTGTCTTTTTCTTAAAAGTAGGTCAAATTTTTTTTCACAATATTGTGTAGATTGACATCGATAAATCATCTTTAATGAACACATTTCATATATAAATTGACACTGATTCCCCTGAGAACGTCAATGATTGAATTTGAAATTAATGTCAAAAGTGAGAATTATTTGCAAAAATACCGCAGATGCATGTGTATGTGCAAATTTTACTATACTGACTTAACTGATATTTACTTATATCTTTTGAGTGGTTGGTTGTTTATCTTTTCCTCATCAAGAACCACTAGATTTAATTCAAAGTCTGCATTTTATAATCGATATCGAAATGTGAAATGTGAAATTTAACCTCCTTTTGGAGTTCATTATAAGCCATCGATATTTGTTTATTTGTTTTCTTACGTCATTAAGCTACTGATACTTTATTTGCAAATACATCTGATCTCCTGAAATTGAGGAAAATGTGTATTTCATCCGAGTACGCCTTTTTTAATGTATAAAAACATGAAAAATGTAGTTAATTTGTTAAAATGTGTCTGTTTACAGTAGAAATAAGAACTGAAACGGAGAATGTAAAACACAGAACAACACAGCACTGCGCTTTTATATAAATACCTTTGTGTCTCAACATTCACTTGTGAATAGGACCTTCAGAACAAATGTTATGTAAGATACATTTCTGAATGGAACTGTAGCAATACTATAAAAGAGGGAATATAAACACAACGACGCATTTTTTATGCAAATTATACCTGCCTCAATTGTAGACACGATGAACAGTTTACCATTAAATCCATAACGGACATTTGGGAATATGTCAGAGTGTAAACCAATGCTACCATTTAACGATACTTGTCCTACATTAATCCATTGACGCCCAGATTTACGGAATTTTAACGTCATAATGGGAAAACGAACGATTTCAGCATACGCTTTTCTAGCCTGAAATATATTCCAAATGATATATGAATTATGCTAATAATAATTGATTGATTGATATATTATATATATATATATATATCTAAATAAATTCATCATAGATATCATGATGGACATTTAGAACTTGCGCCAGACGCGCGTTTCGTCTATAAAAGACTCATCAGTGACGCTCAAATCAACGCACAATAGCATATATGATATGCATATACGAAGATACGATATGTTGTACCAGATTTATATGTTTAGATAGAATTTAATGTGCAACTATTTATTGTGAATGTGAGATGATGAAAAGAAATAACAGCGCTGATCCTTTGCTTTTTTGTAATTTTTGCTGTTTATGCTCATTTTGTTTCATGGATGGATACACATATTCTTTCTTTTTTATCAGTTTGAGAGGAAACAGTCTACAAATATACTTGCAAAAAACTAAAACACATGTTATAGTTTTTGAGTCTTCGATTATTTGCTTTAAGGTCGTATGCAAGATGAGAAAGTAATAAATGCTAGCAATGCTAACCAATATTAGGTTTAATCAAGACGTTTATCGAATTGTTGAATATATTTCTTTGGTATGGAAAGTTATGAAGAGTGGCACTTTTTTTATATATAATTCTGTATTCAGAATAAAAGCATACAAGCGGAATGAAATTATGTCGTGATCTGATATTGAACACTTGACGAATTTACGTGACTTCAGTAACGGGTGAAAACATTCAAAAACACAATGTGCTTTTGTTTGAATTACTGCATATGCGCATGCTCTTTGTAATCAGAATAGTTTGGTGTTGATAGGATATCTTTGATTGTTCATGCTGAAGTTATTCACATTTTCTTGACTTGAAATGGGTTAAAGCCCAGGCAAGTTATACACAGTACTAATCTGTCTATCATTCAACAATTTGTCGACTTATAGAAAGTTGTCCTTGATTATTTGTTACGATATGTGCATGCTTACTTTTAGCAAAGCCTTCAGCATTGTATTGGCCTATTTTGTTGATACAGATGTGATATTTCAAACCAGATAATTTTCCCTGTTTATCGTCCTTCCCTCCGTCTATATCACCCCGCTCAGTCGCTCCATAATACACGTATCACGGCTTTGAGACGAGAGTATGTATTATCAGCAACGTCAAAATGTCTAAGGAGAAGATATCAGCGACATTGCAATGTGAGAGGAGACGTTATCAAGCTTGCCTTTGTCAAGGTTAAACTGTCTTAAAGCGGGATAAAAGACCAGTAATAGAGCGATAAACAGATAATCGTGTTTTTTTGTATAGCTATCGTTAAAAATCAGTCGTTCGACATTCTGCAAACTGTTATGCTCACTTGCCATAAAGGGCCTGATTGTGGTTGCGGTTAATATTTTACAATATCAATGTGAAAATATCCGATAATTTAGACTTATCTGACTATCGGTGAACGCAGTTATTCATTTGATGTTTTTGAGCATTTTAATTTGCCATTTGATTACGGACATTTCCTTTTGAGTTTTTGTCGGAGTTCGGTATTTTTGTTATTTCACTTTTCAGTACAGTGAAAATTCAAACAATCGGGATATATCCTGAGTTTAAATCCAAGATAGAAAAATGATACAAAGTTCCATTACCTGATGTGAAATATTTCTAATTTCATTCTGCACTTTAGTAATTAGTGTTCCATTAAGGCAACTTTGACCTAGCTCATCTGCATGATATAAAGCTTCTATAACTTCGTCGTTTGTAGACAGGTTCTCTATGATAAACTGTAATGTCTGCGAGAAAGAGATTATTATTGATTGGTATTGATTCTAAAAGGTTATCAAGATATATCCCCCCTCATAAAGTATAACAAAGTATAACCAACAAATGTAAGATGAAAAAACTAAATAAATCAACAAAACATGTTTTCTGAAAACCTATTCGCTTGTAATTTTCAAATTCTATCTATAAGTTGTCCATTTGTTTAGTTTGTTTCTAATCATACTAAAGTATTTTTTATGTATAATCTGAAATAACAAACTTAGATACAAAAAGTGTACATAAAAAGGTGCAGTACCCATATTTATTTATGATACATGTATTTTCGAAAATATCAGAATAAACCTCATTTGGTCAATTATCAAAAAGGTAAACAGCTTTCAACTTATATCAAACAACTACCTGAACAAGAGGAATATACAGATAGAATTGGCAGTTTCAGAATCTAAGGCATCATGGGTAATTTCATTGTTCGTACCCCAAAGTGAAAATAACGTTACGTCATTGGTTGAATTTCCATTGTTTATAGCGTTTTAAACCAATCAAAATGCTTTGGTGTACGCTTTTGAAAATATTACCCATGATGCATTAGATTCTGAAACGGCCAATTACTTTTAATTATAACATCGATTTGGTTATTGTATTAAAATGGAGTCAAAGACCCAAGTCATTCGTTCAGTGTATGTTTAGTTGTTTTGTTAAAATTTCGTTTTGGTCGAGTTAAACCAGTTCAATTGATACTCTATAGTGTGTCTTTCTATGTTTTAATGTTAAACTCAATTCAATTCAATATTTTATTTACGTCTTAAAGGGACACTAGCTGTCAAATTCATGTTCACCGATTTTAATCAAATTCTCATATTTTACTTATAACAGTGTAAAACATTTATCCAAACTATTAAAAGTCTAAAATATATAATAAACAGGGCTCGAGCATGAAATTATGTAGCTTCGTTTCGTGTGTCCATGGGGGAAACCCCCCGCAAAAAGTGACAGTTGGCGGGTATGGGTACCTAAGACTACAGGGAGATAACTCAGTAAAATCAGCTAAACGTTTTAATTACGTTGTGTTGTTATGGAAATATTAAGCTTCTCAATAATCAAAATTAGTGTTTGTCAAACTGCTATATAACCAGTGTAATTTTTCTGATAAAATGGTTAGTTCAAAATTTTTGATATTTTGATATTATTGTTAAAGGGTCAAAGTAAATACTTTGTCCAAATTTTATGAATATTAAACGAGCAAAATCAATTTTAGCGAAAGTGTTGGTTACCACCTTAATTAAGATCAAGGTGGTCGGTGATTGTTTTTTGATGTTGTGGTTCACATGAATTTCTCGTTTCTTTTTTTGTATATACCATATTTCTACCTGTTTGAAAGGTTTTATTGTAGTCATTTTGAGAGCCCTTCATAGCCTGCTGTTCGGTGTAAGCAAAGGCTTCCGTGTTGACGGTCGTATGTTTGGCCTAGTATTGTTTACTTTGACAAATTGTGACTAGGATTGAGAGTTATCTTATTTGCATTCATACCACATCACTATTATATAGTAGATAAAAATAATAGATATTTAAGTACCAAATAGGTTGGCATATCCAATGTCATTCTATTCAAAGGTAAATTGACAACAGCAACATTGTTGAGATTAGACAAGAAGTGAACATCAGTCAGAGGTGTATTGTCAACATGAAATAGAAACCATCGTGAATGATACGTCATTGATGTTTCTCTGACACGTTTATCATCAAACGTGTTAACCTGCAAGGAAAAAAATTAATTAAAAAATGATATATGAAAGATGACACATGAAAGCATAAGGAAAGCTAACTGCACAACAATATTTTATATATATATTGAATTCATGTCAAATTTCGTTATGGTCTGTTTTCTCTTACTGAATTTATTTTTTTGTGTAGAAGTGGATTGTTTTTGATAGCCATAGCGAAGTGTTTTTTCTAGCTATTTGTACTTCAATGTTCCTTTGGTATCCTGTACCTCTTTTTAGTACGAGGCGAGTTCGTCAGATGTGCTGAAAAAAACCCCAACAAACATTCAAACAAAAAACCTTGACCGTTCAGTCAGTTTATTATACTTCTATAATCGATTTGGCTGAGATGCAATTAAAATAGGTTTAATATCCAAAGACAACAGATAAAAAAACGGATATTCTATTTGAAGAATTCCTATAACGATTTTAAGATCAACGTTCATTAAAAATAACTATTGTAATATCTATGATAGAGTTATTAACTTTTCTTCAAGAAGCTTGAATAAACAGAGTTTCTAGATTAATGAATAGCATTCTGTTTCAATGGCTTTTCAATATGTCTGTATTCAATCAAAGTTCTTCAAGGGTAAACATATAATAAGACGTTTGTTGTGCCTGTTATTAGAAAGAAAAAAGTGTGTTAAAGGACAGAAAAGATGAAACGAGACTAAGCTATGCGCAAAATATTTCATTTATAAACTGAATTATAATGTACAAATTGTGTGGTCACCTGCTTTTCTCAAGTCAAATAATTCGATCAAATATGAAAAATGGTTTTTTTTTTTTTAAAGTTATAGATGTGCAGTGTTCGGTCGGAATAAACACGATGCATCATTTTTGGAAAGTTATAACATTTTAAATAACTATTGCCATACATTACTTCGCTGTACAACCTGTGGCAACACAAAATGTGTAGCAATCCAAAAACATTTTTTTTTCAAGTTGAGTTAAAGTTTCAGGTCTGTTTCGGTAGAGTTAACTCAAGATCCTACCCCAGTTGAGTTATTGGTATAGTCTTGAATATGCATAACATTTCAACTAAAAGGCAAACACTAGCCAATCAAATCAAATATTGTTGTGTTTTTTGGCAATTTCTAAAAGAGCAAAACCAGAATGATGTAATAAGTAGCAAATAAAAATACCATTATATAAGTGTGGTTCGTGCGAAGCGTTATTCTGGATTAACATCATCGATAGCGCTAACCCCAAAAATTGAAAGACAAGGATATTAAAATTCCCGTTCATGTGAGAAGCTTTATGACCAAAAAGAGACTTTAAAACAAAAGTTTGAAATAAAAGATTTCGTTACATACATGTTTTAATTCCACCTTCAGAAACTCGGGTATATGTATATCACGAGTACAAACTGTTGAATCGTTGTTTTACGTAACAAATCTTTACATTTGGGAGCAAGAAAACTGCCAAAGTAATAAAACAGAAGTGACTATTGTTCTTTATTTATATTTTTCGTTGCATCCAGCATCCAAAATCGAGGTAAGCAAAATCACGACTTTAAAGCATAATATTGTCATACGCCTACCCTTTCGACGAATTTTCAATAATAAATTGTTATACTAATAAATTTTTTCATAAGGACTAAACCACAACCAATTTACGATACTCAATGTGGTAAATCTCAAAGGGACGATTTTTATCGATATAAAGTTTATAAAATCACATCTTAATATGTTGGCTTTTGTTGCAGTTTACTGAGTTCAATAATTTCATTTTAAAACCCAATGCCTTTGGCGATGCATAGATTACATAAAATGATTTGAGTATAAATGGGTTTAATGTGAAGAATAGTGAACTGAAATGCATTAAATGCCTATAGATAGCGAGAGATATTATTTTAACTGTCTCGTACTGTTCTGTCGAAAATATTATTATATAGTTGTTTAATGATTTTTGTTGTTGTGTACATTTTATTATTTTGTAAAGGTTATCACTTGTACAAAAACTTTATACAAGTAATTACTTGTATTACATCCCAGCTCCTTTGTTCTGACAGGGGTGATCTGAGCCGGATCACCCCTACCAGATCACCCCAGTTTAAGTTTCTTTGTTATGCATGCTTTCCTTTGTTCTGTAACATTTTGGCGGGAATGTCAAATCAAGTATAAAACTTATAATTAATTATACGGAGAAGACTATCTATCAAAATTCACGTAGAAAAAATCCGGTGTATATGCTGGGATTCGAACTCAAGACCTTTAGCATATCAAGCCACGACACATACCACTTCACCAGGAAGACTGGATACGAACTATCAGAAATTTAACATACTTAAAGGAAGTAAGATATTTTTATAACTGAGGCGAGTTGGCAGACCTTTACTCATTGGGGTTTAAACCCTTTTCGTTATATAAGTGAGTTGTCAGACTGATTGTTCAATTTGATTTTACACTTTTCTAAAGTTTGGCGAGTCGGCTACAAGAGTGGGGCGATTTTTTCATAAAGTGGAGATATAGTGTGGGCCCATTGGCCAGTGGGGCGAGTTGACATTGTTTGATATCTACTCATCGTGTTAGGGGGTCATAAAGGGTATACATCATATAGTAATATATCAAGTATATTATGATGGTTGTGTGGCGTTCTAAACTAGATTTTATGAATTGTAAATGGTTTTTCGTCTAATCTAAAACAGCTTGGATGTAAAATAGTTATCCCATTCGGACTTGGTGTGTCAGTGTAAGATCATCCTCTGGGCTCGGGGCATCGGGACTGACACACCGCGTCCTTATGAAATAACTATTTTACATGCCATCATACAGGTTATTACTTGTACAAATATAATTGTTCGAGTAATTACCTGTACAAATTTTGTGGAGAAAAGATAATAACATGTACAACTCACTATCTTTTAGTTATATATATTTGTTTCTTCTTATTTAAAAACTCTTCTCTTTTAGGTTTGTTAGTCTGGATTTTTTTTGGCATATTGTCGTATTATGAAATTTATATAGTGTTTAAAACATTCTTTTCAAGTGTTTATTAGTATTGATTTTGAAATGTTAGAAGTTGACAGACGAACGAAGGACGCAAAGAAATAACATAAGCTAACATGACACCTTGTGCAAATGTAGCTTAACAGTCTGATGCGGTTTTTCAACAGATGTCTCCTATGTCAGGATATTATCCCGTACCCTCTCAGAGCCCGAGTCACTCGATGCCCCCGCCAATTATGCAATCCACTTTAAATCAAGGCAGCGAGTCCGGTGATAAAATAGATTTTTTGGTTCAGAAAGTTGAAGAAATATTTACAAAACTGTCTAGTATTGATGAATTAACCAAAAAGATTGGAAATTTTGAAATCAGTGTTAAAAGTTTGACAAAAACTGTTGAGAAAGGCTCAAAACGAATTGATGAAGTTGAAAAAAGTATGGAGTTTATGAACCAAAATTTTGAAAGTAGTAAATCTGAGAGTGAATATCTTAAAAAAACAATCACGGAAATTAAAAGTGAACACGGTGAAATGATTAACGGTTTCGATTGTCTGAGGGCTGATATGGACGAATTACATGAGCGACATGTAGACTTACAAACAAGGTCTATGAGGGAAAACCTTGTGTTCTCGGGTATACCTGAACTTTCCGAAAATGAAACATCAGAGCAAACTGAAGACATTATAAAGGACTTTATGAAAATAAATATGAAAATGGATATTGTAATGGACTTTCAGCGCGCACATAGATTTGGAAAAAAAAACACAAATTAAAATCGACGACAGAGACACTTTTATGACCAGACCAATAGTGTGCAGATTTAAAAACTTCAAAGATCGCGAATTGGTCAGATCTTTTGCGCGAAACCTCAAAGATACCAAATTTGGGGTGAATGAACAGTTCCCGAAAGAGGTGAATGACCGCCGCAAACTTCTCTGGCCATATTATAAAGAGGCAAAAAAACAAGGGCAGAAGACGCACTTCAAACGAGACAAGCTGTTTATTAACGGCAAAGAAATTGGACCACCTACCGATCGTCACATGGAAACGGATAAAAGGCAACAACAAGAAAAAGAAGGTGCACGACAAAAAGAACCACCCCGCAGAGGTCCTCAACAGAACAACGACCGTCCCCGTGGAGCCCCTCGTAGACGTGGAAAACAGAGCTAGGTAAACCATGGAGGTTTAACGGACACTTTAAAAGACAGTTTAAATCATTCAGATGGAACTAACTCTCACATTAACACTAGTAGTAATTATAATCATGTAAATAAAGATATTGTTCATCTATTGTCACTAAATGTTTGTGGATTAAAACGTAAACTACTGTATCAAGAATTTAGAGATTTATTAAAATGTAATGATTTTTTATGTCTTACTGAAACAAAATTGGACGATTTAGATGAAATTAGTTTTGAAGATTTTACTTTTCATTATAAAAACAGGAAAAAATTTACTAGCTTTAGATCAGGTGGGATAGCTTTAGGCTATAGATCACAGTATGCAAAATTTATTCATTGTATAGAAACCGATTGTCCTTTTGTTTTATGGTTTAGAGTAGATAAAATATTATTTAGAACTGAAGATGATATAATAATGGGTATAGTGTATATCCCGCCTGAAAATACTCGTTATACGTCTGAAAATGCGATGTCAGAAATTGAAATAGAATTTCTTGAATTACAAAAGAATAGTAACTGTATTTTTCTTCTTGGTGATTTCAATAGTCGCACTGCAAATGAACAAGATTTTTTTAATATATCTGATTTCGAAGAACATTTAACCGATTTTATTGATGTAAATGAGTTTAATGACATTCATGTCTTAGACGATCTTAAGATACCAAGAATACGTAATAGTTCTGATACTATTGTCAATTCATATGGAAGAAAATTAATTCAATTTTGTAAAAATAATAACATGTATATTTTAAACGGAAGAGTCGGTAAAGACCGAGTACTTGGTAAACCAACAAGTCGAAGTATTAGTGTAGTAGATTACATTGTATGTACTGCTAATATTTTATGTAAAGTAGATGATTTTGAAGTTTCTGATTTTTGTAATTTATTCTCAGATATACACGCTCCTTTGTGCTTGTCTTTAACTGTAAATGGTTGTAATGCTACACAAGGTGAAAGCGAAGTAATTAATGACAAAAATGTACACATTGGTAAATGGAAACACGAAAAGACAAATGAATACAAAAACAACATTGATGTTGATAAAGTAAACGAAATATTGTTAAATGTAATGTCTAAATATGATGATATAAGTTCAGTTGATCAAGGTACTGTAGATAGTATTGTAAGTGATATTACGACTGTATTATTGAGTGCTGCAAAAGACACTTTTGGGGTATTTACTAAAAATTCAAAAAACATTGGCGGGGAAGGGAATTTTTCAAACAAAGATTGGTTTAATAAAGACTGTAAAAAGGTTAGACAAGAATTTAGAAAAAGCAGAAGACTTTATAAACACTATGGCTCTAATTTATTTAAAGAAAGACTTCGACAGTCAGAAAAACATTACAAAAAAGTCATGGATGAGAATATTAAACTATATAACGAAAACTTGCGCACTAAGATGAGAAATATGAGATTCAAAAACCCTAGGGAATTTTGGAAAATTTGGAATAAAGTTAAACATAAAAACAATTGTAATATCACCACTGAGTCATTGTTTACTTTTTTTAAAGATATAAACAAAAATAAGTATGAAGGAGATACTTATGATATTAACAATGATATTAGTCAAGAATGTTCAAATTCTATGTTAAATGATAGTATTACAGCTGAAGAAATATTAAAAGCTATAAAACATATAAAAAATAACAAATCGTCGGGTGACGATATGATTGTAAATGAATACATTTCCTCGTCTATTGATTGTATGATTGATATTTATGTGTATATATTTAATATTATTTTTGATTCGGGTATTTTACCCGAGGCATGGATTATAGGTAATGTCATACCAGTCTTTAAGAACAAAGGTAGCTCTGCCGAACCACAGAATTACCGTCCTATCACTCTTTTGTCATGTCTTGGTAAGATTTTTACTTCTATTTTAAACACTAGATTGTGTGATTATCTTGATGAGTACTCTATTTTACTAGAAAATCAAGCAGGTTTCAGACATGGATACTCAACTACTGATCATTTATTTTCAGTATATGCACTATTCGAGTTACTTAGATTAAGAAAGAAGAAACTTTACTGTGCCTTTATCGATTTTGAAAAGGCCTTTGATTTTATACAAAGAAATTTTTTATTATTTAAACTTTTAGAGAATAATATAAATGGCAAATTTTTCCGTATTATACAAAATATGTACGAAAATGTAAAATCACGCATTATATTTAATGGTGAGAAATCAGAGTTATTTACTTGTGAAATGGGTGTAAGACAGGGAGAAAATCTTTCCCCTGCTCTGTTTGCAATATTTTTAAATGATTTACAACATTTTTTTGAAGGCAAAGATGTACTTGGTGTAAATTCTATTAGTGATGACCTCGAACATGAGTTAACAGTATTTTTAAAAATATTTATGTTATTATATGCGGATGACACTGTGATGTTTTCCGAGAGTAGTGAAGATTTACAAAACATGTTAAATGAATTTGATGATTATTGTGAAAAATGGCAACTCAAAATAAATGTTAACAAGACAAAAGTTCTTATATTCTCCAAAGGGAGACAACCCAAAAATATTAGATTTGTTATACAGAATAGAGAATTAGAAATTGTAACTGAGTATAAATACCTCGGTATATTTTTTGCTAGAAGTGGTTCTTTTTTAAAGACCCGAAAATATATTTGTGAACAAGCTACAAAAGCAATGTATGGTATTTTAAAAAAGTGTAGACAAAACAGTTTGACTATAGAATGTCAGTTAGACATGTTTGATAAGATAGTTTTACCTATTCTTCTTTATGGTTCGGAAATTTGGGGATTTGAAAATTTTGATTTGATAGAACGTATACATTTAAAATTTTGTAAGCTTGTTCTACATTTAAAACAGAGTACGCCTAGCTGTATTGTCTATGCGGAATTGGGTAGATATCCTGTAATTATTAATGCCAAAGTTCGTATGGTTAGTTTCTTATGTAGATTACTATGTGGTAAAGAAAGTAAAATTTCATGTCTTTTATATAAACTATTGTATATTAATTTTCATAACTATGGTATTAACTGCAAATGGATATCATTTGTAAAAACTGTTTTTGATACCTGTGGAATGTCAAATATCTGGTCGAATCAAATGTTAGATAAATGGGTAATCAAAAGTATTGAGTTGAAACTTAAAGACCAGTTTTTGCAGAATTGCCTAAGCGAAATTAACACTACTCCTAAATGCTTATGTTATAGAATTTTTAAAACTGATATTAAATTAGAAAGCTATTTTTCCAAATTGTCAATATATAATCAATTTTTATTGTGTAAATTTAGATGTGGAAGTCACCGATTACCTATCGAGACGGGAAGGTGGAATAACATATCAAGAAATGATAGGTTGTGCCATCTTTGCGAATCAAGTGACGTAGGTGATGAATATCATTATGTTATGTCATGTAATGCTCTTACTCAAGAAAGAAAGAGGTTGTTACCAAACTATTGTACTCTTCGTCCAAATATTTATAAATATCAACAATTAATGAGCTCTAATAATCATATTGTTCTTGAAATACTTTGTAGATTTATAAAAATTATAAATGTGAGGGTCACTCCTCCTGGTTAGTTTGTAATTTAATGTTTATGTTTGTATTGTTCACATGTGCTTCAATATTTTATGTAATTGCTTATATATTCTCTGTAACTATGTAACTTGTAGTTTATGAGAAATAAAATTAATTCATTCATAAATACGGACTGTTGGTGTAAAGTGTAATAGTCGTTAAAAGCAAAAATAAATTTTTACCCCTCAACCATTTATTTTCAAACATACATCATGAAAGAACGTTTCATGCATAATGTCATAAATTGGAAACAAAAGTCAAGCTTAATAGATTAAATTGCATATCTGTTTGACAAAGAAGCATGGCATCTTGAATTACACAATAAGTTCAATGTTTTGCATTTACATTTGCATGTAAAACAGCCATCCAGACAGCTGCAGTGAACTTGACCTTGGCAACCACTTCAAGAAAGCAATTGTACTGCTTTCCTGACGCTAACCTCAGTGTTTTCTAGTATGTCCAATATTGTCAATTTTTTTCTCTGAATCCTTTCGATACGATTTTGACTCATCAAACCAATCATGACTTCAACTGTTGTTCCTATTTTGTATTCATTTTCTGCAATATTCAGCACAACACCTTTGATATTTCTACAGTCCATCGGACCTGAGTCTACTCTTTGCACTGGTATTATAACATTGTCTTAATCTTCTTTTGAAGAAGACAACATCTCATCGGCCTGTATGTATTGACCCGACAGGGCTCGTTTTCACGTATGTGTCAGTTTCATCGTAGAATTCTGTCTCAATTTTTGTTCTGACATTGTCGTCACCAGTACTTGTTGGCAATGATATTAAATCTCCTTCAGTTTTTAGAGTGTCAAGTAATTCTTTTGGAAGGGCTGACGATGACAAGCCAACTTAAGGTTCACTTCCGAATAATGCTTCGGCGACTGATTAATCGTTCTATGGTGTGACCTGGGAAAAAGGAATTAAAAAATGGAATGATTTAAAAAATAATAACCAGGGAATGCCAATAGTTCAATATCAAATATGAACAACAACAACAACAACAACAACAACAACTTGAACTATGAATGCTAGTTTTCTGCTTAAGTCAGTTTGATATGAACTACTTGTGACTGGTAAATAATATGTTGTATGAAGTTGCATTACTATAAGTACATATCTGTTTAATAAGCAATGATGCTGTCCATCAAATTCCCTTTCTAAATTGTATGTGAACAGGTGAGACATATTTCCGTGTCAACAATTTATTTAGAAATATATCATTTTTAAAATCTTTTGTTTGGCTGTTATTATTAAACAAAATCAAACTTTGATTTTTTATCTTTTAATTATTTCTTTTAATTATCAAAAAATATATATACCTGTTTCTATGGAATTACACAGATCTTAATTCCTCCGACCAGTGTGAGTTGTTGTTGTCGTGTGTCCAGGAAATTTTCATACTCGTGTCATATGTCAGCGTTTTCTCTATGGACAGACCCCTGACTTTGAGGCTGAAGTGGTCTATTATGCACTATTTGCAGCTCTGTCCAAAGGAGTTTAAGTTTTGTAAATACATTAGCCTTAAATTCCCTTGCATTATCACTCTGCAGTTTATGTGGAGCTGCCAAAAGTTGAAAGATGTCAGTAAGTTGGTAAGCCACTTCAACTGCTCTTTTTGTCTTTAAGGGCGCAGTACACTGAATTTGGTTAAGCGGTCCTGGTAGGGCAAGATCCACTTATATTCTCCGTACATTATCTAGACATGACTGGTAGTCAATAAGGTCTACATTACAATGGGAATTAAAGTCTGTAGATATGATAGGACGAACAACTAATTTGGTAGTTTCAGAGCGACTTTTTTCAAAATACACTGTTCACACATCTGAATGAAAAGTCTGAAATAAAATTCTCTGCTGATGTTGGCAAATTTTTTTAACTCCTTATATGTTTTGTGGATTCCACCATGACCAACTCGAGAATGTGCAGTTCTAATCAACGGGTAGAGTTCGTCTACTGTACAATAATTGATTATTTCGTCACCTTTGCAGATGAGTTTTCCAATTCCTGCTATACTCAAAACATCATACTGCCTTTAGAAATATCTTTGAAGAGCTGTCTTTTTGGAACTTAATTTTGTTTCCTTTACATTACCAATTGTCTCTTTGTATCTTTCACGACGTGTAAATATTGAATTATTAGAAGATTTATTATCATCATGTTATAGTAACATAGAATTTTGTTCTTAGCGAGAGTTTTATAATTCTATTTGAAATTGAATACTAGTTGCTCGTATATATATTGAACGTAATTCTAGTCAACAGACCAAGATACAAGTGGAGATGGAACGTTGCAGCCGGGATGGAAAAAGAAGGGTAAAAGTGGTATGATGTAGAGAGGCTATCAAAAAAGAAGAACAAGGTGGAGAATATCGTCAGTGGCCTATGTTTCACCAAGGGGCAAGTTCCAACAGGTCACTCTGTCATGTTTCAAGGGCTACGTTTTACTACGTTATTTGAAAGCGTAGCGAAACGGGAATATACATAACGAAGCGTATCGAAACGTAGTGAACCTTTCTTAAAAACGGGGCCTGCCCGCATGTTTTGATAATTCAACTAAAAACGTAGCGAAAATTGAAACGAAATAGAAACCTGGTAAATAGGTATCATAGCCTAGCAGTACGTAACAAAACGTGCTTATACTACGTATCGAAACGTATCAATGCGTTGTGGAAACGTGGGTCTACACGTACTGATACGTAGCAAAACGTGATAAGAACGTAGTACAAACCTAGTAAAACCTATCTATCAAAAAACGGGACATTTTTATTCAAAACGCAGTTGAAACGTAGAATTTTAAAACGGAATAAAACGTGACAGTGTGACTGGTGCTTTAAGCAATGCTAGTTTACAGTATAAAAGGCATGAATAGTTAAAAACAAGAATAGTTTAAAATATTAACAATCTTTAATATATAAATACCTCTGTCATCAATCGTTCCATCATTTTCGTGTCACCAACGACCACAACAGACAACTGTGATTCCATAGTATTATAAATATCTTTTAAAAACTTGTAAATGTCTTCGGAGCTATTCTCGCTGCTTATTTTGTACGTGCTTAAGAAGATCCCATCCATCTGATGTCTGTCTTTACCACTGACAATGAATTCTACATGAAAAAATAAGTTATTTTATAATTGAAATTGAGCTCAAGAAAAAAATAAACAAAAAAAGCTTTTTCTACATAAGAAAATTCTTGTACCGAGACAGGAATATGCAAGTTGTCCATTCGTTTGATGTGTTTGAGCTTTTGATTTTGCAATTTGATTAGGGACTTTCCGTTTTGAATTTTCCTCGGAGTTTGGTGGTTTTTTTTTCTTTCTTTTTTTTTCCTTTATTCAATGATAAGAGAGAAATAAGACAAATAATCATGAATTACAATTTAGAGTTTTCGCATCATGGTATTTTACCTCAGATAGGACAAATTTCTAATACACACGCCATTTGAACTCTTATGATGGTTGCAGGCATACTGCATCTCCTAAGTTTCTATATTACAAACGCAGAAACAGTCTCGTTTGGGTCAACTTTCTGTATAAAACAATGAATCGATCGCGAATTTGTTTAAAGGTATAAAACCAAACCCGCTGATCCTTTGCTTTTTGTGTTTTTTTTCTGTGCATGTACAGATTCTGTGTCATGAATGGATACTCCATTGCTTTTGCTTTTCTATTATGTGTATTCAGATATTTAAATATGAATTGTATCAAGTACACCAACATATATTCGTGGATAGGTGAAATATCTAAATCAAATATTGTATTCTGTTTTGCCTATTCTTTAAGCAATGAAAGCTGAAATTTAATCAATAACGTGACGTTGTCCTCATTTTGGAAACAAACAATGAAATTACCCACAATCCTTAGGATTTTAAAACGACCAATCACGTTATTGAAAAATTAACTGAGTCATCATATATTTATTACAAATCCACTAATGAACTTTCAATAGTATTTCGAAACTCGGTTTAGCCCTACCTGTATTGTCATCATAAATTAGAATTGCATTACTCCATTTTAGTTTCTGTAAAATTAACATCATTATTTCAGCATAATTGTTATCGTAAACATTTGAATGAGTGACTCCTTCCACTGAAGAATATTGACTTTGTTGTGAAGGCATCTCCGGGCAGAAGTAAGAACTGTTTCCTCCAGAAGTAAGTGAACTTGGCATTAAATCACCTAGCCCATACAAGGGCAGGACCCAGTCAACTAACGTATATTTTTGCCAATCTTTTCCAATAATGAATACAAAAATGGCGCCCTCTTGAAAGAGTTGTGAACCTGAAATAAAGCTAGTGAAATTAAAAAATCATGTGATGACAGCTATCATAAGTATCAGTTCATCTCACAGTTAAGATAATAAGAATGGAAATACGGTTTTCTGCAGACACGTATAGAATGATCAGACATGTTTGTAGGATTTCGAACGAAAATAATATAAAAAATGAGAATGGAAATGGGGAATGTGTCAAAGAGACAAAGAGCAGACAACGGCCGAAGGCCATCAATGCAGCGAAATTTGTTCAGTAATGATAAAAATTCAATCGGTTACCTCAGGTGACTGAGGCTCTGCCATATTCGGAATCGTCCGAGTTATGACGTATGCATAAAAGTTGATGAAAAAAGAAAAACAATAGCAAAATATACAAAAATTATTACTATTATCCAGATCTTCAATAATTTTCTTTCTATTTTTTCAAATAATGGAATGTATAATCACCAAAATAAGTTTGGCCTGTATAAAAGGCTAGAATATCAATTCGATATTTTTCGCTTAATGAAAAAAATATTAATATTTGATTTGATTGTGTTTCTTTCAGTTCCAAGAGATTCCTCTAGGAGTTTTTGCATATACCGTTACATAAAAGCGAGGCGAAAGATACCAAAGGGAAATTCCACACAAGTGATCATTACGAAAATTGTTATGCAGATATTAGTGAAAATCATTAAACCTATAACGCTCCTGTGAATTGACTATTCGTCCTGTTTTGAAATTTTTCATTAAAAAAAAAGCGATAGAATATGCCATTACATATTGTACAATACGGCAGCTAAATCGTTGATAAATATATAAATACTTACAATAGAACCATTGGATAATCGAGTTTTTCCAACCGAGAAAGTTAAGTTAATATATTTCAGAGTCCGAGCCTAGTGGACTCTGCTCTAAAGTTATATACGTCATACTTCTGTGATAATATATTCATGAAACATGTGATGTTATAAGGCATCATACAATAGCTATTTGGTATATGTTTGAAAATAATAAGATGTGGTATGATTGCCACTGACAACTATCCACCGACCAGATGACGAAGACTGTCAATGTACATCATTCAGCAATGGACAAAATCAATACCGATGTGAAAGCCTCTGTTTCGAAATGCGCATCTGGTGCAAGAAAATTGGTACCGTTAATTTTATTACTACCACTGGGTCGATGCCTCTGCTAGTGGACTATTAGTCCCCGAGGGTATCACCAGCCCAGTAGCCAGTACTTCGGTACTGACATGAAAATACGGATTTTTTGTGTAATTAAAATTTGCTGTTACAAAATTATAGAAATTATTATAAATTAAAGAATGTATCTCCCTCATGCAAAGCTCTGATTCCTTGCATGGATTTGGCTATACTTTTTGGACCTTTTGGATTATAGCTCTTCATCTTTTATATAAGCTTTGGATTTCAAATATTTTGGCCACGAGCATTACTGAAGAGACATGTATTGTCGAAATGCGCATCTGGTGCAAGAAAATTGGTACCGTTAATTTTATTTTTATTACCTGAATAAGGATTTCCTTTTAAAACCATCGTTACATTTAAGTTTTCTTTTGTTCTTTTTACTTGCCTGAAATTGCAATATCAAACAATGAAATGTTATTCATCGTTTTCCATAAAACTACCGCAGTAAAATCACATTCTCTATTCATGAACACTGCGCATGGCAGTGTCAGTGTATGTTGCAAGACTCTACTTTCTGAATCCTCATCTACAATAACACCTGAAAAAAGAGAGTCCATCACGTTTATTTTCAATAATTCATATTTGAGCTAAGACAAAAATACCAAAAAAAAAAACTCATCAGATACCAGGCTTATAATATGGAACGCCAGACGCGCGTTTCGTCTACAAAAGACTCGTCAGTAACGGTCGAATCAACAATATTAAAACAATATTAAACAAAGTACGAAGGTCAAGAGCACTGAGGACCAAAAATTTCGAAATGTAAATAAAAAAAAATGTAGATGCTGGGGAAGCCTTATTGTCTCATCTGTAGATCGATCCTCTTCTTGAATACAGAATGGAATAGAAAATGGCACGATTTTGAAATTTATTTTAAACTACACAGTCATGTGTCTATTTAATGGTTACTAGAAGATGCCCCGAAATCGCGGTACATTTGGGCAAGTGTTGAAAAAGAGAGGTTTTAAATTTCTCTAATAGTACGTCACTTGAACATGAGCGAAAGCGTATAAGACACGGATCGATTACGGTCTCCAAATTGGGTTATATTCTTTAAAAATATGGTATACAGCAACTACCGACAACCGACATGACTTATTACAAGCTCCCTTGTTTGAGACAGAAACATACATAATGTGGCAGGTTTAGACTAGTTTGCTGGCGCCAATCCTATCTGTTGCAGGTATTTTCATTAAAAGTACAAATTGACTAGTTATCTTTTATGATAAACTGTACGTCACAGTTCTCATTTTTATAAAAAAAAACTACACACAAACAAACTTCTCTTTAATTGTTTGAAATATAAATCCTTCAAAGTCAAAATATGTTGTCGATCAAAAGGTCAAGCATTTGGTCAAGTAGTAACTTTAAAGATATGTTTATTCGAATATCTTCTCATCGCTCTCCAAAATGTTTTTTTTAACACATTTTCCTTCTTTTAGATGGCCTCGGGTGGCCGAGTCGTCCATCTAAGACATTACAAGCCTGTCAGCACTGCTTTTAAACACTAACGATTATTCATTAACCATATTATGAAAATACAAAAAGAGAAAAGGACGAATTTGTGTTTTTGCATAATCTGGTATTGAAGACCCATTGGTGGCTTTCGGCTGTTGTCTGCTCTATGATCGGGTTGTTGTCTATTTGACACGTTCCCCATTTCCATTCTCAATTTTATTTTGTAAAATATGTTGTTGTATCAGCCCGGTTGTGAAATTCAAAGTTTTATGTTAGACAATCAAAACATTATCATCTATTTTGAATTTTACAGCAATATTGTTAAATGCTTTGTCTGCTGGAACATAAACTATTGTTGTAAAGAAATGATTAGGCGGCATAAACAACTTTTTGAAAGAATTGAAACCCCGTTAGTTTATGGGACAACGTAGGTTTTAAATGCAACTCTGAATAAATCGTAATGTTTGAATGCGTTCTAAATGAATCGTTGGTTTTGAATGTAACTTATGAATGAATATTAGGTTTTGAATGCAACTCTGAATGAATCGAAGGTTTTGAATGCGTTCTAAATGAATTATGAAGCACACCATGTCCATTCGAACAAACGGAGTCCTGTTTATGACCATTTGACTCCCTTTTGACCTTTTATCGACATGGTCCGCCACTGCATCCATCAGTAATCTGCAGTAATTATTCTTATTACAGTGATCTGGCTTATTTATATTACATATAAGCCTTGTGGCATATGAGAATGTATTGCCAATAATTGGACAAGTAAATGAATGGATGTATTATCTTATTGTAATACATTTATTGGCAATAAGTTGAATAAGTTAATTGTGTTACAATTTCTGTCGTCAGATAAATCAATCAATTAGCCCAATTGTTAAAATTAATATTTAAATATTAACGTATTGATACATTGTATAAAAAGTAGTAATACTTATGTAGAGTATCGTATGATGAACTGTGGATGTTGTTTATTTTACAATATTTGTTTGTCGTTTTATTGTTATATTATTATTTAAAATATCACCTTGAATCAATTGTTTGATTTCTTGTGGTGTTAATGCCACTTTCAACATGATATTGGCGGTCATTTTTTATTGATGGAGGAGGCCGGCGTGGCCGGAGAGAACCACCGACCTTCCATGAATCATTATACCTTAAATATATTTTACTGATAAAAGGATAGTAACACCGCATTTCAAAGAAAACAGGTTAAACATAATCTCAATTTATCTTTCAGCTGATTTCCTTTTTTTTTTCAGTCATCAGTGTATTCAAAAGTAACACGGGAATGTTGGTCCAGACAGCTACAATATTTGCAAACTTTAATGGAAAAGGGGTGGGGGAAATTAAGTTTCACAAGTTTTAACATTTTTACACATGGTTTAGTAAATAACGCAGACAACGCACACAATTGAGTTGAGAATCCGATGGTATAATTGATTTTTTTAAAACTTCATTTCATTTCATTCGCAAAAAAAAACAAAACGAAAAAACTAAAGGGGAACACACATGTATTTCCTCTCCCAATTTTTATCACAATATTGTAGTTTTCTTCTGGAAAATTCAACATTCTTTAAAACAGGAATTCTGTAGATTTCAAAGTATTTTGAGCATAAAAAATACAAGCAACAAATTGTGGCTTTTTCGTTATTTGGATAACTTTTGGGCTTCGATAAAAAAAAAAAAAAAAAAGATGTGGTATGATTGCCAATGAGACATATATATATATTTTGTATATTTCAAAATTAGCAAGTTGCCATACAGTTGAAAACAAGTTGCCATACAGTAAATTTGTCAACACGAGCAAGTTGCCGTACCCTAGACTTTATTTCTTATGGTCCATATTATTTAAAAAACATCTTTTTGACAACAAATATCAGTAAATATGATGCCACACTATAATAATCTAAAAACGTGTCTGGAAAAATTATGAAAAACAGTTCAATATCTTGAAAATGGGGCAACAGAGGACGATCGATCTCAAAATTTCCCGGTACTAAGTGGCAAGTTTTGGAGAATAACACACAATCTTGTCTTAAATTTGTACTGATCGGCCTAATAATTTAAAGAATTACATATCAGAAAATCATTTCTTAAGCGGCACCCTCATTAAATGAGTGGAAATGCTTTAAATTGAATAAATTCTTAACTTGTTTACTTTTTTTTCTATTTCTCTCCGCTTCGTTAGTACCCAATTTCCGGTGGCGATGATACACGGTGATATTGTCCGTATTCCAACCAGGTGTCAACCAATACTTATGACAGATTTTAAGCTTATGATTATATATAGAGAACACCCCTAATTCATTCGAACAAAGAGTCCTATTAATGACCATTTGACTCCAGTTAATGACCATTTGACTCCAGTTTGACCTTTCATCGACATGGTCCGGCACTGCATCCATCAGTAATCTGCAATAATTATTCTTATTACAGTGGTGTGGCTAATTTGTTACATATGCCTTGTGAAATATGAGAATTTATTGCCAATAATTGGACAAGTAAATGAATGGATGTATTATTTTTTAAATAAGAATAATAATATGCTAACACCGTGGTTTGATGTGTCATCTGGAGTTAAACATTGATGTATTCTCTCGCCTACATTATTCTCTGTATATATAAATGACTTAAAGCCGATCGTATCAACAATCTTGACTGTGGAGTGTCTTTAAGTGAAAGAACATTAAGCATTTTGCTTTATGCTGATGACATTGCCTTAATCGCACCGGACAAACAAAGTTTACAGCGCATGCTTAATGTCCTGACAGACTGGTGCTCATCTTGGAAGTTGTCTGTAAACCCAGAAAAGACTAAAGTTGTTCACTGTAGACCGCAATCGTTTGATATTTCAGACTTTAATTTTACATGTAGTAATTATGATTTAACAATAACGGATTCTTATAAATACTTTGGGATCTGGCTTGACGAACACCTTACATTTACAAAAAATACCAAGGAACTAGCAAAATCAGCAAGCCGAGCTTTAGGGGCTGTTTTTGGACGTTTTATTTCATCCGGAGGTATGTCATATAAAGTTTATACAAAATTGTACAACTCAATGGTGGAGCCTATCTTAATGTACGGAAGTGGAATTTGGGGAACAAAATCGTTTAGCGTAATAAACTCTGTGCAAAAAAAAGCCTGTAAGTACTTTTTATCAGTTGGTAGAAATACGTCTGATATTTCTACTATGGGCGACTTAGGATGGACATCATGTTTGAATAAACAGCGTGTTTCATGCGTTCGGCTTCTGTGTAAACTAACACGAATGGATCAAAGTAGAACTGTATATGATATTTGGAGTTGGATATCACGTCGACGAAAAGGCTGGAATACGGAGGTGAACAAGATGGTGAACTTATTGGAAATTAGAAACATTGTTAGTGATGTATCATTAAGTACAAAAGTAGTCATGAAAAAAGTCACTGAACAAGTTAACATCTTAAATAATACAGAATGGCAGAGAGAACTCTTTAACGATCGCGGAAAAGACAATGGAAATAAACTTAGAACATATAGGCAATACAAAAGCAACTGTTCCGTGGAACCGTATGTGTCAAAAATTATTCCACGGTCATACCGACGTGTAATGGCCCTGTTTCGTGCAGGCTCGCTCCCGTTAGCCATCGAGACTGGAAGATACACCAAGCCGCCAATACCTGTTGAAGACCGTTTATGTGTTTATTGCTCTGACAAAAGTGTTGAAACTGAGAAACATTTTTTATTGAAGTGTTGTCTATATAATGACTTAAGATTTGACCTTTACTCAGAATGTTCACAACATATTGATAGTTTTGAAAATTTGAATGACGATTCAAAATTTATACAAATCATGAATTGTTCCGAGATTCAGCCATTTTTATGTAAAAGTATTCATAAGTTTTTTATGCGACGTAAATTATTTACATAATTTTTAACTATTTTCATGCGACATAAATTTTTTACCGTGAACAATTATTCTAATTCATTGAGTTTATTTAAATTATGCATATCAGTTGATTCCCCCCCCCCCCCCCCGCAATATCTTAATGTAAATATTTTCACATATATGTGTGAAGTTTTAGATGTAATTACTATGTATGTGGGAAGTTTTGGATGTATGTAAAGTAAATATTTTTGACGAAACATTTTTAAATATTTTTACTTAAGTTTTATTCATCATGTTGAAAATACTCTAAAATCATAGTTATAAGTTTTAAAAATACAGTATTTCAAGGTATCGTTGGATTTTTAAGAACATGTATATATATTTTGTGCAATGTGTCTCATAAGCCAAATGATATGGGTGGGTATTGATGGTTCTATGTATGTTTTAATATTGTTGTATGATATGTATGTCAATCAATATGTGACACAATAATAAAATAGATTATTATTATGTGCTATGTTTGACAGTCTAGTTATGTCTATTTTAAACTACGCCTCTGAAGTATGGGGTTTTCATCATGCAAAAGAAATCGAAACTGTACATAATAAATTTTGTAGATTTGTTTTAAAAGTACACTAAAACACGCCTGTCTGTTGTATTATTGGCGATCTTGGTCATTTACCTACATGTATGTATGTTACTAGGAAACAAAAGTTGTTGAAATACTGGGTTAATATTATAAACAAGAAACCAGATATTGTATATGAAATATATCAAGTTCTTGTTGCTGACTGTAATAATGGTAAAAAAAATTGGGCCACAAATGTTCGTAATTTACTTTTTCAACTTGGATTTAATTATTTATGGTATGCACAAGAGAATGTTAATGTAAACTTTGATATTTTGAATGCACGTCTGTTAGATCAATTTTATCAGAGCTAGCGTGAGTCTGTAGAGAGCTCTGAAAAACTAATATTGTACAAAATGATAAAAACAGGTTTTAAGATGGAACAATATATATTGAAAAATATCAATGTTAAAATGTTGTCTTTATTAAGATTTGGTGTATTAAAACTAAATATGGAAACTGGTCGTTACATAAAATAACGAAGGGAGGATAGAATTTGTAAATGTTGTACTATGCAATGTATAGAGAACGAATATCATTTTATTATGGTTTGTCCAGCATATAGACAGTATAGACTTAAATACTTCTCAAAACATTATCATACATGGCCAAATATCAACAAACTGTATTCACTACTACAAGTTCAAACAAAAAACTGTTATTTACAATTTGATGTGTTTTTTGCGTGAAAGTTGGAAACTCAGAACTTTCATATTAACGTAGTTATATATATGCATCTAATTGTCTTTTTCATTAACAAAAGGTTCATATTGTTAATTATGTTCTCTTCAGTTTTGTATACCTATGTATTAATATAAATGTCATGTTGCTTACCCATGATAATGTTGTAATTTAAATGTGCTATTATATATATAGCATAATTGTGCTTATTGCAATAAACGTATTTATCTTATCTTATCTTATCTTATTATTATTTTATTTATTTATTATCTAATTGTAAAAGTAAATTGTGTTACAAGTTCTGTCGTCAGATAAATCAATCAATTAGCCCAATTATTGAATTAATATTTAAATATTAACGTATAATTGATACATTGCATAAAAAGTAGTAATTAGATAAAGGCAGATGTGGTGTGAGTGCCAATGAGACAACTCTCCATCCAAATAACAATTTAAAAAAGTAAACCATTATAGGTTAAAGTACGGCCTTCAACACGGAGCCTTGGCTCACACCGAACAACAAGCTATAAAGGGCCCCAAAATTACTAGTATAAAACCATTCAAACGGGAAAACCAACGGTCTAATCTATATAAACAAAACGAGAAACGAGAAACACGTATATATTACATAAACAAACGACAACTACTGTACATCAGATTCCTGACTTAGGACAGGTGCAAACATTATTACATACTTATGTAAAGTATCTTATGATGAACTGTGGATGTTGTTTATTTTACAATATTTGTTTGTCGTTTTATTGTTATATTATTATTTAAAATATCACCTTGAATCAATTGTTTGATTGCTGGTGGTGTTTAAGGTGGTACCTAATACTGCAGGGAGATATCTCTGTAAAATCAGCGAAACGTTTTAATCACGTTGTATAATGATCAAAATTATTTTGAGCATAAAAAATACGAGCAACAAATTGTGGGTTTTTCGTTATTTGGATAATTTATGGGCTTTGATAAAGAAAAGAAAAAAGAGACCGAACTGACACAGAAATTAACAACTATGGATCACCGTATGGCCTATAACAATGATCAAAACCCGTACTGCATATTTAGCTATAAAGGCCCCGAAATTACAATTAAATGAAAAAACAGTGCAAACGAAAAAACTATTGGCCTAATTTATTTTTTAAATAATGAATGAACATAAAAAAATATATGTAACATAGCAACACACGAAAAGTACTGAACAACAGGCTCCTGACTTGGGACAAACACATACATACAGAATGTGACGTTGTGAAATATGTTAGGTTTAAGTTGATTGTCTGTCATCTATTTTACATCCATCTTATAGGGGTAAATTCAGTAAATAAATATACGTCATCATGCACCGCCCATTTGGGGGAGAGCTTTCTGTCTAAAAGTGAAGTCATGTGCTCTTCTGATTGGTAGATAATGTTTGTAATAAATATTTTATGGTAGATGGATCAAAACTAGAGTTGAAAAAAAAATAAAAAATAAATGCTGAATGTACTATTTCTTTTCCCTACAGGGTTGAAAAGTAATGGGGGTCAGTATAGGAATTCAGTGCGAATCTACATTGTTTGTAAACAAGGCCATGTGAATGCTCAAAAATGCCGCATGACCCTATGTTTTTATTGTTGCAAAAGATAGGGCTACATTTGTACTTTCATGAATGATATATGAAAGTTTTTAATTTCTAAAGGTAAATCAGGTATAAATTTATTTCCACACATAGATTAGCATTAAAGTCAATGGGAGATTTTTTACTGAATTTACCCCTATATTGTCCGTATTCCAACCAGGTGTCGACCAATACTTATGACAGAATATATTACATATTTTTATTATACTTCAGGTATCATTTTCTATATTGAATAAGTACACAATATATTCACTATTTCAAAATTGCAAGTGTTGTTCTAACTATTGGACAGCGATGAAACTATTTAACCGCGGAACTTCAAATGCAACTACAGGATTGGAGGATTTTGAAAATACCGCGGGAGTAACAACGTCGCGTTTTGTATCTTGGGTTGACGTCTGTGCAGGATGTAGCCTTAGCATTTTACAATATTTATGAAGCAAACGTTTAACAGTATGTATGGGTTTCCGCTTTTTATACTACGATAGTTGACGATCCCCGCCATTTCTTGTCAGATTAATTTTTCGATATAATAAAACAGTTACTGGCTGGATATTCGTGAAATAGAAAGTTTATTGTCCCCTCGGATACAACTATTGCCCTTGGCTACATGGCTACGCCTCAGGGCAATAGTTGCACAACGGGGACAACAAACTTACTATTTCACTCATACCTATTCAATAAGTATACAATATTGTAGGTTTTGAAAATGATTGACAAGAAGAAAAGTCCTAGTACCTAGACTTTTGCAATCTGTCCGCACATGGTATTATATGAAACATCCAGATTGATACCAGATATAGACAGAAGCGGCTCCAGTGTCTGAGGATTAGGAGTGGACGTAATTGTTCAAAATGGTTTGGCAAAAACGCTGAGTGAATCCTGGCGAGTTTGTTTTGTGATGTTAACCAAAAAACATTTTTTAAGACCAAAGAGTATTATGCACTCTACGCTCCTCTTGAATAAATCTCTGCCAGTAGAATGTATGAGATTGGTTGATTATTAATGTGTCGCCAATAAGTAAAATTCATTTATGATCTGTATAGCTTACAGATTGAATCCCAACAGAAGACTTACATATAGGCTTGGCCTATTCAATTTATTTGAATTAAAAAACATATTTGAAGTTAAGTAATCGCACTACTGTTTGAAAGTACGGCACCAAAAAATTAATGATCCAATTTAATGATGCGCAAAAATAAAAAAAGTTTCGGAGGAAAAATCGCCATGTAGAAATTATAAAATCAAACAATATATCAATTGCGAAATTGAAACAATTTCAATTCAATTCCATATGTACTAATATATAACAGAAAGGTAATTTGTCATATAATTGTTATAAGAAATGATACAGACTATTGAATGCTGTGTAAATATATTATTTGATATTTTGGATCCGAAACTAAGCAATCAAAAAGCCACTCAATAGTTAAGCATTTCTGTAAATATGTAAATAACCAAAAGTAATATGAAATTGATTATGTTACAGTCTTACACAGTGTTATATAATATTTAAACAGGTATTAATACAAGCTAGTGCAATGAATTATTTAACCCAAGGAATATATTGGCATTTGAATATATATCACATATTTGTTTTTCGATATGTCTATTGTTATATTTTCCGTTTTAGAATGTGATCATACATAATTTCAGGGCATTGACAAAAAACAAATCGATTAAAATTAAAGTACTTTTTGTCCAAGTTTTTTTTTACCTATATACTTTAATATAACGCAGGCACTTGTCTCACAATTTTTTCCTATAACTTATTAATACACTGAGCAAGTGCCTGTATTCTTAATCTTTTGAAAAATAGAGGAATATACATGTAGATTTGACTATACAGGGCAATAACTCCTTAAGATGTCAATTGATATTTACTCCAAGTGCTTAAGTTTCAGAGATACAAGCCAAAAACTGCATGAACCCCATTACGGTATTGTTAACTATAGCAGCCTTGTTTGATTGGCAGGCGGGGTCGTCGGACACATTTAAAAAAACTATATACCACAATCATTATGATAGTTGTGGCCAAGTTAAGTTTGGTTAAACTTGGCCTGTTAGTTTCAGAGAAGATTTTTGTAAAAGTTAATGGACGACGACGGACGCCAAGTGACAATAAAAGCTCACTTGACCTATCAGGTCAGGTAAGCAAAAAAAAAAAAAACAACCAGGAAAACAAATCAAACGAGAAAACCAACAGGTGACGGTTTCAGAAAAAGAAACGATTAAGATTGATCGTAAGTCATGAACAAATCTTAGTCGTAAGTTTTTTTGTTAAGGTGGTACCCAACACTTTCACTAAAATTAATTTGGCTCGTTTAATTTTCATAAAATTTTGACAATGTATTTACTTTGACCTTTTAACAAAAATATAAAAATTTCAAAAATTTTGAACCAACCGTTTTGTCAGAAAAATTACACTTGTTATATAGCAGTTTTACCAACACCAATTTTGATCATTGAGAAGCTTAATATTCCCTTTACAACACAATGTAATTAAAACGTTTAGCTGACTTTACAGAGTTATCTCCCTGTAGTGTTAGGTACCACCTTAAACCGACTCCAGATTTTAAGAAAAAAAGGGAAAATATTTATATTAGACTGCAACCAACAACAACCACTGAATAATAGAAGTATACCTAGAATTGAAACAGGTAGCACAACACTCATTACAACATGGTCAAGTAACAGATACAGTTTTCTGGTAATCCATTGTTTTTATGCCCCACCTACGATAATAGAGGGGCATTATGTTTTCTGGTCTGTTGGTCCATTCGTCCGTCTGTTCGTCCGTCCTTTCGTTCGTCCCGCTTCAGGTTAAAGTTTTTGGTCGAGGTTGTTTTTGATGAATTGAAGTCTAGTCCACTTGAAACTTAGTGCACATGTTCCCTATGATATGATCTTTCTAATTTTAATGCCAAATTCGACTTATTACCCCAATTTCACGGTCCACTGAACATAGAAAATTATAGTGCGAGTGGGGCGGGGCGTCCGTGTACTATGGTGGACACATTCTTGTTTTTCTTTTTTTTGAGTGCAACCTGGGAGCATGGTTCTTATTAGACAATAACATGTTCTTACACAGAGCTCGATCCCGGGACCACTGTGTTACAAGACACGCCAAAGAAGTACTGATCAGCTATTTGACTACTTTACTTTTTTGTCCAGTTTATCAAAAGACATTCAGGATTTTTGAAGGTGATATAGGTTCATATTCCTTGTCAGTGTTAAGTGATATCTCCCGAGTCGTCAGCCAAAAGGAATAATCAAGACATTGACAGAGAATAGGAGCCCATATCCCTTGTGAAGCCCAAATAGCAAGGATATCATACTGGGGTGTCCTGATTTCAATATTTACCTTTTTATGTATTTGATTTTCTTCACATGGGATAAGGTTACCTATCTATCAAATTGCTTGATTTATCGGTATGTTTCACTTCAGTATACTAGTAAAATAGAGCAGCTATTCGTTTTCGTCGGTAAAGTACGGATTCTAATGTGGGTTTTTTTACGGATTAACTGATCAAAAGATCTTATAACATTAGCTTTGAGATTTGTTCTACATAGTTAAAATCTTGAGTATGACTCTTTGGATTATTAGCTTTTAACAGATTAATATGTTATTCATTTGTTTGATGTTTTTGGGGTATTAGATTTGGGGTAAATATTTTTTTTTTGTGTACATATATTTTCGCGAAAATTGACAGTTTCTTCCCGGAGATAATTAAACGTATGTCAATGGTAAAAAGAAAGTCGCTACTGTTTTACTCTTTTTACTGAAGTGGAGGAGAGGTATTATGGTTAGGAAGGGGGTCTCATTGGGGGGTTCCGATCCCGGATCCCGCTTACTGTTTGGTTAGATTCCCGGATCCCGCTTACTGTTTTGTCAGATTCCCGTATCCCGCTTACACTATGTACGTAAGCAATTCTCATTTTTTTGTCATTTCCCGGGTCCCGCTAGACCTCATTTCCCGTTTTCACGACACAATAATTTGATTTTCACGTGTCTCGCTTACAAAAAATCGGCAATCCCGCGTCACGCTTAGACCCCAATGAGACCCACTATGAACATGTACTATCATTATCCGTCACAAATAACCTTCTCGTATTTTTGGAGTGACTTGTGGTTTAAAAAGGTAAAATGTGTGCGCACATACACATTGGTTTAACCCTATTATTGTGTTTACATTATGGCGGCCAAACATGATGCATTGTTTGTTGTTTGTTATTTGTCTTATTTTAACTGTTATTTTCTTATAGGAGTCAGTTGTTGGTAGTTAGTGTTGCCTGTAATACTTCACTTTACTTTTTCGTTAGTATATTGATTCTATTATCCAATTTCACACATTCAGGTAAATAAGCTAGGATCCCTTTTAAAACAGTCTATTGAACTGAGGACAGGGGACTCTTGAAATATTTACTTTTATTGTGTATATGAATGGTCTTGTTGTTATTTTTTATTTTCATTTTGTTATGTTGTGTCACATACTATAAATATGTAGTTTTATGGCAATAAAGATTTGATTTGAATTGAATTGAATTTAATATGTTATTTTATACTGACTAATACACGGTCTTTACAATATCGAGCCAAGTATCATCCGGAGATCCTCATATATCAGCCCTCGAATGATATAGTTAGGGATGATATCCGGTTCGATATGAAAAAGGATACGTGTTATCAGTCTTTTTATTTTTATTATACTACCGATGTTCGAAAGCACCCGAACTGATAACACCATATCAGCCCGACCACGTGAAGTCTCATAGGGGTGAAATTGGTTATCACCCTGGGTGTGAATATATGACTATAAAAAGAAGATGTGTTATGATTGCCATGAGACAACTCTTCACAAGAGACCAAAATGACACAGATCAAAAATTAACAACTATAGGTCACCGTACGGCCTTCAACGATGAGCAGTGCCCATACCGCATAGTTAGCTATAAAAGGCCCCGAAATGACAATGTTAAAAAATTCAAACGAGAAAACTAACGGCCTTATTTATGTAGTTTACTTCCACTTGCTACACATATTCATAAACAAATTCAGTCATGATAATGCTAAGTAAATGATAAATTTAAAAAGAAAAAAACAATTAATCAACAAACACAAAATTTGAAAAATACTTTACGGCTTTTTTTTTAGAACTCAAGAATTTAAAAGAAAGTTTAACAAAAAAAAAACAAAAAAAACTGCCTTCTTATATAATTCTATGTGAGAAAGCACTGATTGTACTACTATTTAAAACAACCAATGTAATATTTTTATCATCACAGTAGTTCAAATAACTATACTCCTCTTAACTATTTGTATTTAAAATTCTTATTAAAGAGCCAGTATGTTTAAGATTAAAGAAAGTAAATGCATACGAGTTAAGAATCCTAATTGCTTCAAATTTCAGAATTATATAAAAAAAAATACAAATAACAATAATAAAAGTCCTACCTATTTTTACGTGAATGGCTACACAAAATAAATCTAGAAGTAAGAAAATAGTAATTATCCTGAAGATCATTCTCACTGTTAAGATTTTACACTAGAATTGGAGATTAGAATCGATAACACAGAATCCATAACTAACAGAGGGTCTGGATCAGGGTAACTCGAATGATTCAGCGCCCTCTATCGGTTAGTGTCCTCTTTAGGGTTAATGTACTGATCGATAGTCAGTCGGACTATATAACGACTGGATTAGTCGTGATAGGATCAGATGGGTTTCTATTCATTCCTTTATTCTTTATGATGTTAGACAATTTCTCTCTATTCATCATTTACTTTGCCTAATATTCTTTATTCTTTATAGTTTTTCAGCCTTTATTCTTCATTTTTCCTTTTTGTATGTGGTAATTTTGCCCATTCTCCTCATCCAGCAATTTCTAAAAGTAAAGTTAATTACTTATATAAATGATTTCATACAGATCCATTGTGAAATATTGAATAATTAATAACGTTTATTCAATGGTACTTATGAATCGAACAAATTAATATTAACAATATATTAATGTTTGTCTATGGACTGTTCGATTACGCTAATGGCGTTCATTGGGGAATACACGGGATGGGATTGGTACTAGGTTTACAGAATAGAGACTCACCTACAAAATAACATTAAAAAATGGAGCCTAACGGACAAAATAACAATCAAGAATACTGATAATGGTAAATTATAAAGAATAGAGGATCTTGAGTGGATATACCAAACAGACTGACTATAAATAGTAAAGAATAGACAAAAATGGCTTAGGGAGCTACCATTTGATTTTTATGGGGGGGGGGGGGCTAGGATGAAATTTGAAAAAAATAGGCAAGACAGGAGTTTTGATTAAAAAAAAAAGGCAGGATGAGCAACTTGGTAAAAAAAAAGGCAGGATGATAATTTGTGTAAAAAAAAGTCAGGATAAACTAGTAAAAAAAAAGGCAGGACCGAATAGAGTAAAAAATAAAAAGGCAGGACAGGGATTACAACTAAAAAAAAAAGCAGGACAAAATTTTTCATCCTAGCCCCCCCATAAAAATCAAATGGTAGCTCCCTTAACAAATCAGGAATTATAAAATGTCAATTCTATCATTCATCATCACGGATTTTATAGAAAATACCTGTTACTTTCTCGGAAGTAATGTACTCGTTATTCAACAATCATAGTTTTTTCTCTAAAATTTAATATGGAATTTGAAAATTTATAAATGAAATTTTAATATATGATACTTTAGACAGTAATCATAGTGTATTAACTTGACATATCCACGATTTGAGGCTTTGGAACGGGGAAATGCCGAGATTTTTTCCATTTTTTCGCCGAATCCTTATATCGTTGATATGTCATGTCAATACACTATTATGGTCTTTATACTGCAATCTCGTAATTTTTTTCTCAAGTGTTGTGTACAGTGATAATATTATAATTTATTTGATTAAAATATTAGGGAAAAATCCCTTTTCAAAAGACCTCATATCTGGCGGAGTAATATGGTAACACAATAAAATAAAATATGAAATCTGATCTCTTGAAACCAATCCGACTGTGAAGGAATTCGTATGAGTAAGGACTAAACTATCAACAATAAGCATTAAATAAGCATAATTATGCAGTTAAGCTGCATTATGCGAGCACCCTAGATTTGTGTTCTTCCCAATAAATGCTGAAATACTTGCCATTGTTATTATCTAGCTCGCTACTATGTTATATATAACTAATTGAACACTTTTTTAATACTTTTTATTCTGGATTACAAAAAATATGATCAGAAAAACCTTAAATGATCGTCGATTTATCCAAAAGTTTTAAAGTTACACATAGGAAGTAGTGCTTATTAAGAACCCTTGTGTAGTTCATTATGACTTGTACTTTCGGCCAAGATGTCAAAGAACAATTGTATGAAATATTTAATCGCCGAAAATCTCTTAAGACAAGTAGTTTAGATTTCCCAAATGGCAAAAGTCGTAGGAATATTGTTTGTCATCAATACGTAGTACAACTACGTCAGTAGTCTATTATATAATAAGTTCAACTGTTCATGCTGTTGGCGGCAATTTCAAATTAGAAAAAGAAATGTTCGTATCTTTTCAATTTGGAGGCAGGTGTGCAAATTAGCAGTGGTCCGAGATCCGCGACCTTCCACTTTTGCAAGCGGAATTTCGCCTAGGATAGTTGGTTTCTAGCTACGCCCGACGTAGTCACCTTCCACTTGAAAGAAAATAAGAGTTAACTTGGCAAACCATTACCTTTTCACCATGTTCACCAAAGTCTCCAATTAAACGAGCTAAAAACTTATTTTTATCATTATTATTCATGACAGCGATGTTCGTTTTGTTCAATCGCCAGCTTTATACAGAAAATAGCCGACAAATATTGTATAAATTCGAGTAAAATCGTATCTGATTGACAAAAACAACATTGTAAAAACATAACAATGGCGGCCGTGAAGACAAAATTTTACAATATCGGATCCGATCCCGGAAGCGGATAAGGGTAATTCCGGGTTTGGCGATCAATTACGCAGGTGAAAAAAATACATCTATGCATGGTAAATGAATATAAACACTAGAATTGTAAATCAAAAGATATATATAAAAGAAAGAAAAAGCAAAAAAATATTTTATGCAGAAACTCAAAATTCTTTTTGACAAATTTTAATTTAAAAATCCAATACAACGTGACAGCTGGGAACAGTATATCTAACAATATACATGTTCATGGTCACAGTCTAAATTTTCTTTATCAGTGATAAATGATGATAATGCATGTGAGATGCTTTTAAAGTGTAAACATAGTACTGCAATTTCAAAGGATTATTTTTTTTATCTCAGTTTTGAAGGGTCAATTAAAGTAGCTGAAAGTTTCTTTATTTTCACAAATAATGCAACTATAGTATATATACCTGAATGTAAGTAAATCATATGATATATAGGTGGCATCCTTTGGGCCACTCCACCCCCTCCTGTTTAATAACTTGGAAACGGTCGAGCTCCCACCCCTAAACCATATGAGGAGCAGATCCAGGATTTTAGGTTAGGAGGGGTGCTAACTTAAATTTTCTCCGAGCAGAGCGAGGCTAAAAAAATATTGAGGTAAAATTATCGGAATATTCTTTAAGCTGAGAACAACCCATGCTTTGCAAATTTATGGGGGGTGCACGCCCCCCCCCCCCCCCGACTGAATCTGCCCCTGCATATATTCAAGTATAGGACAATATAATGAAATATAGGGGGAGTCCATAGAGTTACCCCACCCTCCTGTTTGAGGACTTGGAAACGGTCGAGATCCACACCCTTTAACCATATATATTCATGTTTGTGACAATATGAAAAATCAAATGAAACATAGGAAGAGTCGCTGGGGGTCACCCCAACCCTCCTGTTTTAGAATTTAAAAATGGTCGAGATCCCCAACCTTAAACCATATATATTCATGTATGGGACAATATAACAAATCAGATTAAATATAGAGGGAGTCCCTTGGGTCACCCCACCCCTCCTGTTTGAGAATTTGAAACCCGTTGAGATCCCCAACCCTTAACCATATATATTCATGTACGGGACAATATAACAGTTCAAATGAAAGATAGGGGGCGTCCCTGGGGTCACTGTACACCCTCCTGTTTGAGAACTTGGAAATGGTCAAGATCCTCACCCCTAAACCATATATACTCATGTATGGGACAATATAACAAATCAAATGAAATATAGGGGAAGTCCCTGTGGTCACCCCAACCCTCCTGTTTAAGAACTTGGAAACGGTCAAGATCCCCACCCCGAAACAATATATATTCATGTATGGGCCAATATAACTAATTAAATGAAATATAGGGGGAGTCCCTGGGGTCACCCTACCCCTCCTGTTTGAGAACTTAGAAACCAATGAGATCCCCCCCTAAACCATATATATTCATGTATGGGACAATATAACAAATAAAATGAAATGTAGGGGAAGTCCCTAGGGTCACCCTACCCCCAGTAGCGGATCCAGAAATTTTCATAAGTGGGGGCCCACTGACCATCCTAAGAGGGGACCCGCTCCAGTCACGCTTCAGTGATTCCCTATATAAGCAACTAATTTTTTTTCCCAAAAGGGGGGGGGGGGGGCACCCCCCTAAATCCTCTGCCTACCCCTACATGTTTGAGAACTTGGTTTTTGGTTAACTGCCTACAGCGCTTACAGCGCTTTGATTTTTTTTTTTATTAACAAGTGAAATATGTTTTCCAACAAAAGTAAAAGAAATAAGTTTGAGTCGTTCCACGCTTCGTGGTTTAAATTGGAAACAAAGACAGTTTGAAGAGGTCGTCATGGATGATTAAATATAATTCCGGAAACTACTATTTAAATATTCATGAGGAAAGGGATATCAGGTCAGTGACTGTATATTACATAGAAATATAGTCCACGCATTTTGACTGCTCAACTAGAACGAATGAACTATAAAATAAATACCTAACAAGGCTTTTGCTACAATCTCTTTCGTATTTTCTATTTGAACCTCTACATACTTTCGATCGGTTTAATAGAGGTCTTGAGTTGGCATGTCATTAACTTATAATAGTTCTTTGTTATTTATGTTGATCTTTGTCATTTTGCGTAGTTTCTTATGATTTTTTTTATTCTAATATCAGATTTTTTAAAACTGAATTTTGCTGCTCTTATTGCTGTCACAGTGTTTTTTTTTATTTCACATATGTTAGAGTGTACGGGATATCTCACAAATCATTTTTAACTACGCCGCATTTCTACGCCTGTTCCTTGATGGTTCCAAGTCAGGATCGCCAGGCATGGTTAGTCTTTGTATGTTTTTGAGTGTGGCGTCCATTTCGCGGAACTGATATACATTATTTGACCAGTGACAACCAAAAGGGTTCTTCCTGGTGCCGGATTTTCTCGCAGAGTGGAACAACCATAATGGCCTTGTGCTGTTTTCTGCTTTTTGGTGGAGTTGTTGTCTTTTCGCCAGATTTCCCGTTTCTGTTCTCATTTTTTTTTACAAGTGTTATACTATTTTATTCGAATTTTACAAAGGGTTTAATGTCATGGTTGAAAATAACCAGAGAAAAAATCCAACTTAATTTACATAATTAATGAAAAAGTATCTTTCATGTAACATGTTGAATGGAATAATTATCAAATTGATTTTAAAATATTATCCTCATTTTATAAGGATGAGACACCACTAAAACTTTTATTTTTCAGTCGTGGAAATTGAAATTTATTTGTTGCTCTAATACCCAAGCAAAAGTACCATGAAATCAAAAAAGAAGCCTGTACGGTGACCTATAGTTGTTAATTTCTGTGTCATTTTGGTCTCTTTTGACGAGTTGTCTCATTGGCAATTTTACCACATCTTTTTTTTATATTTGTATTGGGTATCTTAATTTTGCATGAATCATGCCTTCAATTCATGGATATGCATCTCAATAGTCCCTCATAATTTTAAGTCATACAGAAATTCTCAATTGTGTGTTATACGTCCTTTCGTTGGGCCTACATTAAACTATTGTTTGTTTCCCCAATCCCGACCCTGCCAAGCCAGGTGTGGGTAGCATGGGTATGTAGGTAGGGAAATAATTTTATTTTCCAAAAATTTTTGAACATTATCGGACGATCCGGCAAGCCTGAAAATCCAAAATGAATAAAGTAACATTATCGGACGATCCGGCAAGCCTGAAAATCCAAAATGAATAAAGTAATATTTGACTTAGTTTTGGTTTTAGTGGAGGATCAAGACAGGGGGTTCTGGGGGTAAGAACCCTCTTTTTGGGGACACTCAATATTTTTGAATGGGGAACGTATAGATGGAACCCCCTTTATCCTGGGTTAGAATCCCACAATTTTTAATATTGCATGATACACCCCTGATAACTGAGACAGAAGTATAAGACAAATAAAAAAATATAGATATAGGAAGATGTGGTGTGAGTGCCAATGAGACAACTCTCCATCCAAATAACAATTTATAAAAGTAAACCATTATAGGTCAATGCATGGCCTTCACCACAGAGCATTGGCTCACACCGAGCAACAAGCTATAAAGGGCCCCAAAATTACTAGTGTAAAACCATTCAGACGGGAAAACCAACGGTCTATGTATGTTTTTATGCCAGATAGGAGGCCTATTTTGCTCAGTATGCTCAAAAGCATGTAAGGAACAAAAAACCTTTAAAGTAAATTTTGTTAACTAATATATGTCCTTGGTACTTGTTAGTGCACAATATATATATTATATATAGTAATAATGATATACATACAACTGAATAGAAATAAGATAACATGATATATTATAAATCCGAATCCATGAAAATAATTTAATTTTTGCTGTAACCAGATTATGGAATTTTTCATATTTGCCTTCTTTATTTATCAATATTTCATGATATTGAAAAAAATCCTTTTTAAAAATTGTTATACAAAGCAGCGTGCTGTGTTAATGTTTACGTTCCTACAATCCATAGGATTTTAAAGAGAATCTTCAAAATTTCCTCCGCAAAACAAAATAAAAATATTAGCAAACACGAACCATTATTAAAACAAATTCAATATATGTTTTTAATTATGTTTTATAGCTCTTGATCATATACTAAGTAATATCTAGTATATTTGAGGATTAAAATAACAAAGCGATGTGACAAAAACGGATGTCCAACGTTATATTTATGAAAAACTGTTTTAACTCTTATGAATAGTGATCCTATTTCTTATTCTCTGATCTTCCTGAAACTTGTCAGGAACGACGACATGTGTCGGTTCTTTGTGGCGTTGAAGCAGTTATTCTGCAAAATTTCATTTGACTTGGTGGCTGCATATTTAGCTGGAATAAGAAAAATGTCCAACGACGTTTTTCGTTAACTCAACGACTAAAAGTGAATTTTATAAGTCGATATAGCAGAAAATGTATAAAAAGAGTAGGACAATAATAACATTTACCAAAAGAACAAATATTTTCTTCATTGTTCGTAAGTTCAAATATTGCAGATTCTATAAAATCTTCTCTACACAGTCGTTTTTCAAGCGGTAGCCATTTTGTTCAAGTTGATATTTCATTTTTCAAAGCAGTTAACGCGTATTTTTAACTGATATTTCAATAAGTTATCTATAATTGATCAAAGCAAAAGTTAGATACACGAAGAGTACAAAATGCACTAATTCTATTTTTTAATAACTACATATTTAGGTCTTAAGTACCTAACACAGCAGGGAGATAACTCTGTAAAATCAGCTAAACGTTTTAATTACGTTGTGTTGTTAAGCGAATATTAAGCGTCTCAATGATCAAAATTAGTGTTTGTCAAACTGCTATATAACCAGTGTAATTTTTCTGATAAACTGTTGGTTCAAATTTTCTAAAATTTTTATATTTTTGTCAATGGGCCAAAGTAAATACTTTGCAAAATTTTTAGGAAAATTAAACGAGCCAAATTTATTTTAGTAAAAGTGTTGGGTACCACCTTAAAGGAATAAAATGCTTCCACACATTACAAAACGGTAGCCAATTTGTCCAAACGTCTGAAAACGTCGAAAAATCCGTAAAAACGATTTTTCCGACGTTACATGTGCTAAAGTTTCAATTAAATGTTCATGATAATTAAAACAAATCGTGTGGTTAAATTAAGAAAAACATGTTGATGGCTGCCGAAAAAAAAAAAGAATAGTGCATGTCGCTATAGACTCCGACCGGAGACATAGGTTCGACACAGGTTAAATTTTTCAATTTTTTAAAAAGAATGGTGAAATGGAGAAAATCTCATTGCATGAACTTCGTTCAACTTTTGCAAAGACAAAGTGGAGACACTAAGACAGTCCTCTAAATGTAAAATGCGAATTTTAACTTATGTTGAGGAAGTACATGTACTCCGAAATAGATCATTTAAAGTCATAAGGTGCATTCACCAATATTAAAAGACTACAAGTCCACGGGATGTTCGACTTCGCGATGTGTCCTGCTATTCATGTTATAACTGTCGTGATGAAAGTTACAAGCGAAGCCGGATCTTTTCGTCAATATAAACTTGTGTATGGAATGGAGGTTATTGAAAGAAACAGCGACGAAAGCCGTTTCATTGAATTAATAAAACACTGGATTATATTAGCCGTTTTACGGACGATCCAGGTCTGGAGTAGATTATTATATTTTAAAATATATATCAGAAGTAAAACAATTTAAGCAAGCAACTTTAGATGACTTGGGTAATAATTCACAAGCCAAGGTTCAAGCAATTGAAGGGATGTATTTCGACAAATTATGTGCCAGGGAAAATGCATATCTATTCAAATGAACCAAGGGTAAAAATGTTTCGAGTTACTTTCAGAGTTTTCAGATATATTTGTATTGGGGTTGAATTAAGAATAGAAATTTTACAATGACAGATGATATGCACAATGAAAGTTAAACATCCTATGATAAATGTTTTGTACATCTAAAAAAATTTTTTTTTATGGAAAACCGTATATTACATGTTCTTCCGTCCCATTTTTCCTTCCTACATTACTTGCGACAGTACTGCATTTTAGGTGAAATGACTTCGAGGGTAAACATGATTAAATCGATTTCCACTACTTGAGATAATTTATGATAGAATGACATCACAAAAAGAACAGAACCAGAATCAACCAAAAAAAAAAAAAAAAACCGAGAAAACACTCTTTGACGCCGCATTTTTAGTGTAACGTCGTATTGTAGGAACATCGTGCACAACGTTTTTGCGCTTTTGTAATCAACACTGACGAATTCAATAGAGAGACATGACAAAATGGTACCCACTATTTGTTTTTCACCAAATGTATTGTAATATTTCTTTTCACTGTTTAACAAGAAACGTGGTGTGTTAAATGTTTAGGCAAACATAGGAATTAAGGATCGATTGTATACCCTTGTGTTGATTCAATGCCAAATATTTTATAGAAAATCCACAGCCTTTCTCCTTGTAATCTCATATTAAGCAATTCGGTGCTTGGTAGATAAATGATGATGAAGTGCTAGGAATGATTGCCTGTAAACAAGTTTATAAATTTAGATATTGGTTAAAACAAATATAGATATGGACCAATTAAAGTACACCTTTAGGGTGCGCTCGACTTACGTGACTCAGCATCAAGGTTTTTTGAAATTTTTAAAGTTGTTTTGGATTTTTTGTTGACAACAAACACCTGTAAATCATACAAAACAAGTGAGTAATCTGTGTTTAAAGTTTGATGACAAAAACCTCGGTTTTAAATCTCAACAAAATACCCTTTTTCTAATAAATGCAATGAAACAATAAATAATACTTTATTTGTTTGCTCTAAGTTTCCCACTTAGTATATGTACAAAATGGCCGACATCTATTATTCATATCGTTGCTGTTATGATACTATTGCAGTTTGAAAACTTCGTAATTAACATGGGTACAGAAGGGGTTATAAACCTTAAACATATTTTAATCTTATCAAATAGATCTAAATCGTGTTAATTATTTATGTTCTGACACAAAATTCTACAAATTTTCATTGAAACAATTACAGCGGTTTTTCCATGAGAAATATTTTTTTTAGCATAGGTGTACTGAAAACAGGTCTACACCATACATGGATTATAATACGCGACTTTCGTTGACAAATGTAAAATCTCTTAGACTAGTTCACCATTAAGTACAATTATTTGTGTCAACTGGATTGGATGCAATTTAATGTCACAATATGGAAATTAGTACAGAAGATCTAGTTCGATACAAAATGATAGATCTCTGAATAATTAAAAAAATGGTGACTATATAACATAGTATGCTGGACGCATGTATTCCATCGAACGAAATAAAGGATACAACAGAAACAGTTAACTTAAAATTGAAAATGGAAAACGTTTTGCCTTTATCTCGAAGAACATCTAGAAATTGACAACGAGAGTGAGTTGAAAATAAAACGTTACGACTGAAAAAAAAAACCGATTTCAGCTTCCTAATAGTGAACTTTCAATTTCTATGTTGCAATATTGAAGCAGCGCCTGCATACGGATTATATGTGTTCCAGTTGTAACGATATTCCAGGGCTTGTATTATCTATCATGCTATTCTCAAAAGATGGTTGATGCTCAAAAGGCAGCTGTTAAACCAAAAGTTCTAAGTGATGCATTCGTAAGTTTTACGAAAGCCATCATGACTTATATGTTTCAAATGTGATAACTACACTCCCTTTCCCTCTCTAAATGTGACCTATCGAATAAGACTATCACCGAGTGTGTACTTACATGAATAGATCAACGGGTTCCAACTGTGTGACCAAAGTTTTTGGTGGGGTTCCGGTTGTAGAGGCTTTAGTTTTTTTCAGTGTTGTGTTTTGTGTACTGTTGTCTCTCTCTTTGTCTTTCCCCTTTTTTGCCATGGCGTTTTCAGTTCATTTTCTATTCTTTTTTTCAAGAGTTTGAGTGTGTCTATGGAATCGTTCGTCTCTTCTTTTTTTGTATCCTCACAAGAAAATAAGTAAAGAGGATACAACTTTGAAAAAATGTTTCATACTATATTTGTCCATAACTTGAAATAATTCTGTACTTTTAAAATGAAAAACGATGAATTCGTATCCAGGTGCTATCAAAACGCGAGTTAAAGAAAGATACACTAAACCGCTGTTAAATAAAAAGAAGACATAAGGACAAATTAATTCTTTGAAGTACTAAAAGTAAGTGATATGAAATCAAATGACATTGGTTTTCCAATGCATTTTATTCCACCAGTTTTAGTAATTATATTCAAAATGATAAAAAGCAAAGATGACTGATGATTTTAGTCTGTTCTGTATGACAGTAATTATTTCATATTTTTTTCATAGAATTTTAAAAAGTCTAAATCTAGACGACATCTAATTAACTGTCGAGTTGACCTCCGATTTCCATATTTATAAGACCCCGTTTACACTGACAAAAAAGATCGATCTTTACTTTTAAGATCGATCTTTGGTCCAGTGTAAACGGGTAAAATCGATCTTCAATCGGACTTAAAAAGTCTACCTCTAGAGGTGGTATTAAAAAGAGCGATCTTATTTGAGTCGATCTTTTTTTTGGTGTAAACGCTTAGAGCGATCGCGATCGATCTTTTTTCAGGTGAATGTTATATATTGATAGGAAAATGAAGGTCGGACCGGTTCTTTTTATGTTGTAGTGTAAACGCACTGGATTAAATAAGATTGATCTCGATCAATCTTGCTTTTGCAATGTAAACGCGAACTGGTCTTTTTAAGATCGATTCAAATAAAGATCGATTCAATTTCGTTGCCAGTGTAAACGGGGTCTAAGCGATATAAACATAACACGGATACAATGAGATCCATACATCATCAGTGTTTCTTAGCTTATTTTAACAAAATTGAACCATACTGGCTGCTAAAAAAGATATTGTATTTCACTTTTTTACTTTCATAAATGATTGAATATATCTTGTAGCTAGTGTCTCTTTAAATAAGTAAAGGTGCAAATGTAACCCTATAAGCAGATCTGAATTATTGACATCATTAGTTTTTATCATTATGATAATGACAACTTAATGATTATATTGTTGTAATACAAAATCTGAATGATAACTTTCATCTGTTGTTCTATATGTCTACTAGTATTTTATATCACGTATCATATGTTTTAGTTAGATTGTTATTTGAACTATATGTATATCATAAGGATACTTTACCACTTATAATATGGGACGAAGTCCCAAATTACGGTAGAAAAATCAATAAAAAAATTATTTTTTTTAAAATAATTTTTCATTCTACTAATGAACTCAAAATTGTTAACTTTTTTTTCAGATCTACTTCCTGTTCCGGTCTTGTTGCTTCCTGTTCCGGTCTTGTTGGCATGAGACTTTGAATAAAATGTTTATTTATCAACATATCAACAAATATAGGAAAGAATTCAACACCCAATCATTTTTAATTATTGTTTGATATGAAAAAAAACGTTACCTGATAACAGCGTTTCTTTGTTTACATTGAATATGACGTCATAACTTAAATAACGTCACAATTAAATCCCTAACAACAGAGCCACTATCGGAAACGTTACGGTATTTCCGTTTATCAACATGTTTGAATAAAAAAAAAAATTAATACAGACTTCGTCCCCATTCACAGGTAATGCCTGCCTTATATTACATAACAATACGATCAGAGGTTACATTTCAATGCAGTGTGTTTAAGGTTCATCATAACACATGGACACATTGAAACTGCTTTATTTTCACCTCAACAAGAGTCCACACACTGAAATGTCTCGCCTTCTTTACTTATCATTGATATTATGTTGATAATCCTAAATATAAAGTTTTATTTCAACTGTCACATAAACCTTACATTAACCAAGAAAACTAAACATTGACCAATGAACCATGGAAATGAGGTCAAGGTCAGATGAATCATGCAAGGCAGGCATGTACAGCTAAAAATTCTTCTATACAACAAATATATTGACCAATTTCGTATAGTTTAAGAAAAACAGACCAACACAAAAAAAACTTAACACTGAGCAATGAACTGTGGAAATGAGGTCAAGGTCAAACAAAACCTGCACGACTGACATTTTGATCATAAAATATTTCCATACACCAAATATAGTTTACCTATTGCATATAGTTTTAGAAAAAAAAGACCAAAACTCAAAAACTTAACTTTGACCACTGAACCATGAACATGAGGTCAAGGTCAGATGACACCTTCCAGGTAGACATGTTCACGTTACAATCATTCCATACACCAAATATAGTAGACCCATGGCATACAGTATTAGAAAAAAATACTAAAACAGAAAAACTTAATTATAACCACTGAACCATGAAAATTAGGTCAAGGTTTACTTAGTTGGCACCTGTCAGTTGGACATGTTCGCCTTACAGTCCTTCCATACACCGAATATACTAGACCTATTGCTTATAGTAGCTGAGATATGGACTTGACCACCAAAACATAACCTTGTTCACTGATCGACGGAACGAGGTCGAGATCAAGTGAAACTGTCTGACGGGCACGAGGACCTTGCAAGGTACGCACATACCAAATATTGTTATCATATAACTTATAATAAGAGAGAATTTAACATCACAAAAAAATCTTTTTTTTCAAGTAGTCAATGAACCTTGATGAGGTCAAGGACAGTGGACATTTGACTGACGGAAACTTCGTAACATGAGGTATCCATATACAAAGTATAAAGCATTCAGGTCTTCCACCTTCTAAATTATAAAGCTTTAAGAAGTTAGCTAACGCCGCCGCCGCCGGATCACTATCCATATGTCGAGCTTTCTGCGACAAAAGCTGCAGGATCGACAAAAACTGCGCAGACTAACCTGTCAAGTTAGAAAATTTTTATGGTCTGGTATCCACTAGAGGTAAAAAGGTTAAATGCATTTTATGTTTCAGAAAGATAAAATCGTTTTTTGATTTTGATGTGCATTTTTTCTGTTCCTGCAAAGTCGAACAATAAACTAAAATTGGTTTAGCAATGCTGTTTGTGCCTTTAACTTGTGGACAAAAAAGCAATTACAAAAGAGCAGATGACTTAGAATTTTCATAGCGATGTTACAGAACTGCAATCCGTCTATGTCCGAACAACCCAGATTTCTATGCTGAATATTCCTATGACGACAATGCAGAGAAAGCTTTGAAAATCGCCGAAGAGTGCATTCGCAAATCGGTGTCTTCCAATGAATATAGTTACCGAGTTTATTCAGAATGATTCAAAGAAACGTTAGATTCCAGGTTTTGTCGCCATGTGACAAAACACCATCGGAACCACGACATTCAAGTTTCATCGACTGTAGTGGCCCATTACGTTGTAGTCTTAAAAAAAGAGAAAACAGGAAAAACGATGGAAGCCATTTCAGGTCTTAAAAAGTACCTTGAGGTTTGCTTAGATGAAAGAAATCAGCAACCCTATATTTCTCTGACAGTTTACGGATGTTCATGTATGGATTTAGCAATGCACGAGGAAGCATTGAAAGCATTTTAAGATGGCACATGATACAAATATGAATGAAGTACAGATTCAAAACATAGAATTGTGTAAAGGAGCAATTTCAGAAATGGCTCAGGGCAAGACAATCCTGAAATTCTCATACAAGCGTCGTATCTTTGTTTGGGCGTCAATATTTTCAGTTTTTGCTATTCTTGTGTGCGCTAAGTCTAGGAACTTTTTAGGAAGAATGCGAACATAGTGTTGTGGCTTTGGATTTAATATATCTAAGACTGATTTTGCTATATAAAGCTGACTAATTGTTTCGGGTAGAATCAAGAACAAGTTGTCAGCTTGAATGATATTATTCTTCGATTACTTTCTTATCACACATAGAACAAACACACTCATTTCCGGGAAATATTATAGTATCTTCCAGTTTCTACATTAAGTGAATGTGAATTGATTCTATATTTAGTTACATTTGACTGGTATAACCTGTTCAATGGTCGATTCAAAGAAAATTGCAAAGTATGTCCAACATGTATATATTGATACAAATTACAGTATTTAAGTATTTTCAAAAAATGACAAGCCTTCAGCTATAAATTATCAACATTTTTTTTTAAATTCATGCAAAAATAATTGACTTTTTTCAACACTTTGTGCTTACCATACATCGTTAAATCAATACGAGACTGTTTAGTATGTCTCGTATCTTACAACTTCAGTTGAGTTTAACATTCGGCTAACACAAATGGATTCGTACATATCTTCATGAATAAGTTCTTTTACTGGAAAATGATATATATGTTTAGTGTTCATGTGGCTCTAATTTGAGTAATCCTGGTTGTGAACATTCTTTGTCTTTTTGTCAATTTAAGCCATATATTGTTTTATGATTTATAATTGGTCCTTTGTATCTTCCCCCTAAAAAAACTAAAATAACAAAAATACCGAACTCTAAGGAAAATTCAAATCAAAACGTCCCTTATCAATTGGGAAAATTAAAAGCGCCTACACATCAAACGAATGGAAAACAATTGTCTTTCTCCTGACTTGGTACAGGCATTTCCTTGTGAAGACAACGGTGGATTACACCCGGTATTATAGCTTGCTAAAACTTTTACTTTTATGACAGTCGCATATAATTCTATCATTGTGATACAAATGTGTGAACAAAACACACACACAGAAAGGGTAAATCAATTTATAAAATTAATTTATATCTACTGAATTAGATATGCACTTTAGTTTGCACGCAATTAAATAAATCACAAACCAAATTTTAAAAATGTTATGTAATTATTGTACTCTACATTATTTCAAGCGTCGTTTTTGCTAAATGATTTTTTTTCTGTAATCGGAATCATTTGAAACGAGACAATTGGAGTTCTTACTATTGTTATGTATTTTTAATTCTTCGTCTCGTTGTTTTTATCACAAATACACTCATCATAGATACTAGGATTAAATTATGTATTTACGCCAGACGCGCGTTTGTCTTCAAGAGTCTCATCAGTGACGCTCGAATCCAAAAAAAGTTAAAAAGGCAAAATAAAGTACGAAGTTGAAGAGCATTGAGGACCAAAATTCCTAAAAGTTTCGCCAAATACAGCTAAGGTAATCTATTCCTGAGGTACCAAACCATAAGATTAAGCATGGGCTTTTAAATGGAACCAAGCATTCTGTGCATGGCAATACATAGTCCCCTACCGCTTCACACTTTTTTGAATTGGAACAAAATTCCAACTTGATCAATAACTTGTCATGGTGTAAACTATATAACAACTATCAAGTTAGTAACTTAAAGCATGGAAACGGATTATTTGATCGAATTTTCATGAAAAAAGTGTGGAAAACTTATTTGCAAGACTCACGGATGGACATACAGACAGCCAGATTGAGTGCAAACCTAAACTCCACTTCGAATTCATCAGTAGGCGACTAATAAAGCATAAAATTCAAGTAACTATATATTTTTTTACGCATTCGTTTTCATGCAACGTCATATCCAGTGTTTTGATAGTACCAACTGTTTAATGACGCCAGAGGAGTCAATTTTCTTATTTATTTCACATGTAAATCGTCTTAAACTTTCAACTATGAAATCATGGTATTTTGTTGCAACTTATATATAAAATGTACAAAAAACATTTGTAAAAAGAAAGAACAACAATTGTCTATTGAAATTTTTTTTCATATTAAATACAAACTTTTGAATTTAAATATAATTTGAATACAATCTATAAAATAATTAAAAACTACATATATCTAATATATTGAGTAAAACTAAAAGGTATTATTATTAATTTCTCTGTTGACTTGTTCTGTGTGGGCTCATACAATCTTTGAGATAAGCCGAATCACATCGGGATCTTTCTCGTTTTCTTTCTTTCCTCTCATCACAGACTGGAGAAAGTATTTGATTCGCTGTTTTAAGTTGGCGGTGGTAAGATTTTTCTCGTAATGCTCAACTGTTGTTCGTGGTAAACAGTAATAACGTTGTGAATATACAGTTTCCGTAAGTTTGTCCCAGTCGCTTTTTATTTCTTGCTTTATATAAGAGTTGAGTATTAACTTCTTTTCATCTGCAGACATATACACTTTACGTTTAGACGAAGCTTTTGACGAAGTAGTATTTTCATCCGCAGACATATGTATTTTCGGTTTCGATGGACTTTGTGACGAAGAAGTATTTGAAGGGTTTCCGCCGCCAGTTATCTGAGCCCCATCGTCCATTCGCTGTTGTGGAATAAATTGAACTTTAGGTTCAGTTCTTGTTCCATCGTCACCAGATGGGGTTGCAATTGATTTCGATATATTATGTTCATCTACGAGCTTTCTGCAATATATTACGGTGCAAGTGAGAGTTAAGTGTACCAGCTTCATTCTAATACCGTTTATTCAAAACATAACTTTACTATATAACCATTTGACTTACAAATGTTACAAAGCCTGCCAACAGTTAAAATATTCGTTGTATTAATTAAAAGGTAATTGTCTTATTAATGTTTCATGAAATTATAAATTTTGCGAATTCTAAGTTCTTTTGCTTGACTCAATACTGCATTATTTCCGTATAAATAAAACAAATCGATTCCTTTTATTGAGATCAATGAACGAAATACAGCTACCTTTGTGTTCCATCAAAAACTATGAAGATGTGGTATGATTGTAAATGTGACAACTCTCAACCAGAGACCAAATGAAATATATTTTATCAACATTACAACCCTCAACAATGAATGTATCTAATGGATGTATATACTGAAATTATGTTTGTGTATTATCATCCATCCCCCAACCCCATCATGACTTTTCGCTTACAAAACAATTATTAAAGTGGTTCCCATCGATTCAATTGTGTATTACTGTAAACCATAACAAATCAGAGTTATCGAACATCATAAGGACTCAAATAGCTGCCTATGTTTGGAAATACATATTCAGTTTTATCGTTTTGACAGTTGTAAACTATCTGCCCCATATATGACAACCGATAAGTTGAAAAACTTGTGTCTTATCTAATTATCCTTTTGAGAAAAAAAAAATGTTAAAACAATTGGTTTTTTGTTTGTCTTTTGGTTGCTTTATATTTTCGCCATGAAAGAGGGACGAAAGATACCAGAGGGGGAGTCGAACTCATATATAGAAAATAGACAGACAACGCCATGGCTAAAAATAAAAAGACAAACAGACAAATAATAGTACAGAAGACCCAAAATAGAAAATTAAAGACTGAGCAACACGAATATAAGATTGTTTGTTTTCGACTTACAAAGAGTCCATTTTGTATCTTTTTTTTTTCTTTTTATCGTCATTAAATCAGTTTCATTGAAAAAACAGCACTATTCTTTTGAAATAACGTATAAGCCTTTGCTCGATTCGGAGAGACTGAATAGAAAGGTAATACTGCGGGGTAAAAGAAACACAGCGTACGTCATCGTTTCTAAAATATGTTGAAATTAAAGAAGTGAAGAATATCATCTATGAAACTAAATATAAAAACACATAAATGGTGTATCAAGATTTGAGAAAACTATACTTTTTCTTTTTGTCTTTCTTTGGTTTCTTTTCAGGTGATGGTTGATTAGTCGCCGCTGATTCTGTAGGTGCAGGTCTTTCTGCAAAACAAATACACAATTTTACGTAATTCATCATACCAAAAGAAAACTCTACAGTAACGTGTCAAAATTGCAACGGGCCTTTTAAAGAAATAACTTATCTGATAACAGCTGTAAAATAGTGCATTCCATTGCATGTAAATGAAATTTTATAGAATAACTCTTTCTGCGGACATGATGTTAAAGCCACTGCAAATAGGTGACGGCGACTACATGACAAGTTGGCGGTTTTGTGTAACGAATCTAGCTAAACTCCCAAATTTTATTTGAAAGCTTATGTGCAGAGGAAGGTCTGTAAAAGACTGTGTTAGCATGTCCATAGTGATCGTCTTGAAATATAGGGCAAAAAGGTCATTATGAACAGCCATTCATTTTTATAAAATATACAGTTAAGCCAACTATATGGTATTCCTTATCAATATTTGCCAAGTAGTCATCAAAAGAAGAGATTTTCTAATAAATTATTTCAGCATGATTAATCACATTCATGTTATCACTTATATAACACGTACGAAAGTAATAACACATGTATAAGATCAGCAAGAAACCATGTGATATAGGAAATCAAGCTACAAATCTTCACTTAGAGTTAAAAGTTTCAAAGGCAGAAGGACGACAACAAAATGTTCTTCACAGAAACCAGACCGCTTGTAACTACCTACACCAATAACTTTTCGTCTACACAAGACTCATTAGTATACTAAAACAAAATAGTCAGATGGCCATTCAAATTCAAAGTTGAAAAGCGTTGAAATCAAATCAAGAAAACTGAGGGAATTACATGAACTCCTTAAGCAGTACGACAGGGTGTATTGACAGGGAAAGTGTGTCTCCTGTACTGCACGTTCCGCCCGTCAGGAGAAACCACAGTTAGTCCAAATAATGTATAGATCCGAAAATTGTCAAATAGGACTCATTCAGTGAATATGCAATTTGATGATTATAAAAGTACTTTATATTCATGTGAAAACATCTCGCTATGAAAACGAGACACATACATCGTTTATGTCGACCAATCCGTAATGGACACCCTCTCGTGTCGATTTCAGACGTTCTTCAACAGAACTGTGTTTGAGGATTTTTATATAAAGAGCATTCTGCTGCTAAAGAAATGTGTAAATATGGACATGCACAAGCGTAACGTATAAAATGAGATATGAAAATATCATGCGATTGAACCGAGGATAAATTAATTACTGCTGAGAAATTGGCAATTGGAAAGTTGGAATCATCATGTTTGTCATATAATTCATGCTTTTAAGTCTCCCATATCAAGATATGAAATATACCTTCTTATTAAGGTAACAAGATCACTGAGATATATGCACACAATCACTATAAAGTTGTGGGATTAAACATGTTACATGACAGGGCATTTAATTAATCTGAAAATGAATTTAAAACTTTGAAAGTCATTTCTTGTTCTTTTTGTTTTGAGAAGATTCTGTATGAGTTCTGCTGAGAATGTTTACTGCAATACTGCCGTTTATCTGTTTAATTTTTACCTAAAAATACGAAGAAAGTGAACACTGTTCGTCCAATTCCTCACAACTTTAACGAGAAAAAAATACTTTGGATCAAAGCCCGTGATTGAAATAAAGGCAACAGTAGTATACCGCTGGTCAAAAGTTATCAACCAATTGAGAGAAAATAAATCCGGGTTACAAACCACACCAACTATAAAATGGTGCATAATGTGTGTATAAATGAATAATGAGACAAACTTCAACACAACTAAATCAAAATATTTATTTGTGAATTAACAATATTGATGAGCATTGCACATTTGTGAAATAATATGCCGTTCGTTGAATATTTCTTGTTATGAAAATTATTTGCATACTTCGTCTATGAATATTATTGTTTTAGATTTTCAATAAACTTTTTCTGAAATGAACTCGTAAGTCATACATAATTGAACATAGTTTTTTTACTTACTAAGAATGTGTGATTCTTCTTTAACCTCTACGTTACCATCACCCCTTTTCAAACTCTGATAGAATAGTTTTTCTTTTGCAAGTAGGAGTGGAGGTCCATTTACCCCAGCTTCGTCGTTCACAAACTCTTTTCGTATTTCATCGGGATAAGAACGAGAGTAGATAACAATTTTTCTGCGCAAAAACTTTGCCATTGTTTCCACAACAATATCCCCGACAACAGCTCCCTCCTTTTCAATCGTTGTTAAGTATGTTTCCCAACTTTCGTTGTATAAATTGACAGATTTTTTCTTTTCCTTTAATTATTCAAAAAAATATTCTTTGTATATTACGTGTATCTGTATCAATTCAAAATTAGTCTGTAATAATGTTGTGTTGACATGGAATAGTAGACATTAGATAACTTGCAGTTACACCTCAACATTCTAACACTACTAGCGCCAGTGATATTGTTTGCCTCAAATTACAGCCGAAATTCGGCCTTTTCCCCTAGAGAAAATTCCCAATTACCAAAACAAATGGCTCAAAATTCCTCCCAAAAAGTTTTACATTTTCCCAAAACAGTGATGGCATTAGTAGTAATGTTTGTAATTTTCGTATTCATGTTCTTATTTTGATATTAGAAAGCACTTTTGAGATCCAGTTTTCTGATCAGAATCATCATCGTGTTTGTAACACCTGTGGTTTTCAATGCATTAAGTACCATGATTGTTTTGGTTTCTTTCCCCCCTCCAAAAAGTACCTTTCAGGTTTGAAAATGTCTGACTACCAAAATATGCATGAAAAAACAGTGCAAAAGAGACAGCAAAGGTCAGCATAAAATCGGAGATGTGTTAAGAATAAAAAATACAAATTTCCCAATTTCAATAAAAAATATGCATTTTTCCCAATAAAAAACGGTAGAGGTAGTTTCGAAAAAAGACAACAATATCACTGAGCGCAAGTTATCATAAATACAAAATTTAATCAAAATTAACCGCTAGATTTGGTGTTTAAAATGAAAATACCGTATAGCGGGTTATTTTCGCGATTTTCATTGAATAAGGTGTACGAAATATTTTGGCGGTTTTTATTTTGGTGAATTCAAAACTTTTATCGATACCTTTGCACTAGCTCTTTCAAATTGGCGGAATTTATTTTGGCGATTTTGATCTATCCGCGAAAATAAGCGAATATTAACACCCCGCGAAAATAACCCGCTATACGGTACACTGTGACCAGTTTAAAGGGAAACCAGATTTGTGTTCGAAGAGATTTTGTTTTTTGTTTAGTTTTTGAGCTAACCTGGCCCAAAGGGCCAAGTGGGCTTTATCATCACTTGGGATACTTTTTCCGGGTCATATATAAATAAGTTTGTTTAGTTGGTGAACTATCTGTGTACCCCAACTGAACATACATTGGTGTTTTTATTGTACCCGGAGAAAGTATCCCACTAATCAAATAATGTAATAATCGTCGGTACTAACTTTTTGTATCTATGAAGTGACCATTGAATTATACTATTATATAAACTCCTAATTTTCCAATATACTTAAAAGTAACATATGTAATGGGGTTTACATGGTCCTTTATTAATCTGAATGGAGTGTTTACTTACATCATAAACCCCGCTGACTAAAGTTGTACATGGTCTATAAAAT